>NC_055992.1:75381428-75682519 GCF_018446385.1 Zingiber officinale
AAGATTTACCAACAGCCTATGATATTATGAACAATCTCAAGGAACTCTTTGGTCATCAGGATAGGGCTTCTAGGCAAGAAGCCATGAGAAAGATAATGACAGCCACCATGCAAGAGGGTACTCCTGTAAGGGATCATATCCTAAAGATGATGGCTTATCTGAACGAGATACAGATCCTTGGAGGAGAAATTGATGGGGAAACCCAGATCGATATGATCCTCCAAACGCTACCTAGAAGTTTTGAGCAGTTCCGGCTGAACTATAATATGAATAAGAGGATATATTCATTAGCGGAACTACTGACAGAACTTCAAGCAGCAGAAGGATTATTTCGTCACAATGTTCACTATGCTGAAAATGGTTCTACTTCTAAACCGAAAGGAAAGAAGAAGAAGAAACAAGCTGGTTCAGCAAAGAAAGTGAATAAATCTCAGAGTACGGGATTTAAAGCTGGAATGAAGAAGCCGAAGGGCAAGTGCTTCATCTGTAAGCAGGCAGGACATTGGAAGGCGGACTGTCCTCGTAGGAACCAAAACAAAGGTATATCTCATACTCTAGTTGTTGAAACATGTTTAGCGGTGTTATCTACCAGCACCTGGTGTGTAGATACGGGAGCCACTGATCATGTCTGCAATTCCTTGCAGGGGTTCAACGACTATCTGAAGGAGAAATTACCGTCTACATGGGCAATGCTACTAAGGTGGCAGCTGTTGCAGTGGGAGACGTCTACTTATCTTTTAGTAGAAATAGAAATTTGATTTTAAGAAATTGTCTTTATGTACCCAGTTTTAGAAAGAATTTAATTTCATCAAAACTGTTTTTAGATGAATATTCATTTCTTTCAGTAACGATGTAGTTATTAAAAGAAATAAAGTGATTATCTGTTACGGTGCATTAGTTGGCAATTTGTATACTTTAAATCAATTTCTTCCACAAAGCAAAACATGAAATTTATAACTCATCTTCTAACTCTAATAAGAAAAGAACCTTCGAAATGAACCAAGCATACCTTTGGCATCTAAGGCTTGGTCATATTAACTTAAGTAGGATTGAGGCTTATAGCAGATGGACTTTTGAGTTCATTTGAGTTGGAAAATTTTCAACTTGTGAATCTTGCTTGGAAGGTAAAATGACCAAGAGGCCATTCAAGGGGTATAGAGCCAAAGAAGTGTTAGAATTGGTTCACTCTGATTTGTGTGGTCCTATGTCTGTCCAGGCAAGAGGAGGTTTGAATATTTTGTCTCTTTCATGTAGACGATTATTCAAGATATGGATACATTTACCTAATGCGCAGCAAGTCCGAGTGCTTTGATAAGTTCAAAGAATACAAGGCTGATGTGGAGAAACGACTAGGTAAAAGTATCAAGACACTACGATCAGATCGTGGTGGCGAATACCTCTTAGGAGAGTTTAGGAATTACTTATCGGTAGGGATTCAATCCCAATTATGCACCTGGAACACCAGCAGAATGGTGTAGCGAGCGAAGGAATAGGACTCTTATGGAGATGGTTAGATCAATGATGAGTTATTGAGACAAATTCGTTTTGGGGATATGCCAGAAACGCGCACGTTCCGAACTTAGTACCTTCTAAATCAGTTTCTTCTACTCCCATAGAATTGTGGAATGGGCGAAGCCCAGTCTAAGACATATTCGGATTGGGGTAGTCCCTTTGAAACCGAGATCTTTAAGTTAGAATCCGTCAGAAGTTCGCGTGTTTGTAGGATATCCCAAAGGAGCGAAGGTGGTTTATTTTATAGTCCTAAGACCGAGAAGGTCATTGTTAGATGCCGAGTTTTTAGAAGAAGACTATATAATGGATCACAAGCGAGTAAAGTTGTTTTAGAAGAACTTAGAGAGGACACGTCTACTTCAGTACCAAAAGTACAAGATGAAGTACAAGAGACCGCAACACGTGTCACACATGATACACAACCACGGTGCCTCGTCGTAGTGGGAGGGTTGTAAAGCACTGAAAGATTCATGTTTTTGGGAGAGTCTTGGATTGATCCCAAGTAAACATGAACCCGATCCCCGACATATATCATGATAAAGATGCAACATCTTGGCAAAAGGCGATGAATTCGAAATAGAGTCAATGTACTCTAATAAGGTGCAGGAGCTTGTAGAACCACGATGGTGTAAAAGCCGTTGGATGTAAGTGGATCTACAAAGGGAAGAGAGACGGACGAGAAGGTAGAAACCTTCAAAGCTAGGCTTGTTGCGAAAGGGTACACTCGGAAAGAGAGAATCGATTATGAAGAAACCTTTCACGGTAGCCATGCTTAAGTCTATCCGGATACTCTTATCCATTTTTGCTCATATGGATTATGAGATTTGGCAAATGGATGTCAAGGCAGCTTTCCTTAATGGAAGTCTTGAAGAGAACATCCATATGAAGCAACGAAGGGTTCATTAAAAAGGCAAGAGCATCTAGTGTGCAAGCTCAATCGGTCCATTTATGGACTGAAGCAAGCTTCAAGGTCTTGGAACATCCGGTTTAATGAAGTAATCCAGTATATGGATTTATTCAAAGTCAGGATGAGTCTTGTGTATATAAAAAACGGAAATGTGGTGGTATTTCTTGTACTATCGTAGATGATATTTTGTTAATTGGCAACAATGTCAAGGTATTATCGGGCGTAAGGGTATGGTTGTCCAAACAATTTAATATGAAGGACTTAGGAGATTGTGCACACATTCTTGGGATCAAGTTATAAGGGATCGTAAGAAAAGAATGTTGTGTCTGTCCCAAGCTTCATATATAGATACAATCCTTGCTCGTTTTAGCATGTAGGATTCCAAGAAAGGTTTCTTACCTTTTAGACATGGGTAGCTCTATCTAAAGAGATGTCTCCAAAGACGTCGAAAGAGATAGAGGACATGAAAGCATTCCTTATGCTTGGTGTAGGAAGCCTAATGTATGCAATGCTATGTACGAGACGATATTTGTTTCTGGTGGGCATGGTCGTGATATCGAGTAACCTGGACAAGGACATTGGTCGCGGTAAAGCATATATTGAAGTACACGAGAAGGACTAGAGATTATATGCTAGTTTACCAAGCAGACGATCTTGGGTTACATGGATTTTGATTTCAATCAGATAGGGATAACAGTAAGTCTACATCAGGCTATGTGTTTACTTTAGGAGGTGGAGCCATTTCATGGAGGAGTGTTAAGCGAATGCGTTTGGACTCAACCATGGAAGTATGTAGCAGCCTCTGAGGCAGCCAAAGAAGCAGTATGGCTCAAGAACTTTCTAATGGACTTAGATGTGATTCCTGGTTTGCCCAAAATCATCACAATTTATTGTGATAATAGCGGTGCAGTTGCAAACTCGAAGGAACCACGAGCTCATAAGGCAAGTAAACATATAGGGCGCAAGTACCCGATACGAGATATCGTGAAGCGAGGAGAAGTTGTCATCGCCAAGATTGCATCGTGGATAACTGGCAGATCCTTTCACTAAGGCCCTTCCAAAGCTTTCGATCGGCATGTGGAGGAATGGGAATCAGATGTATGGTAGAAGATATGACGACAGTCATTAGTATAAGTGGGAGATTGTTGGAGTGTATACTGAAAGCCTAAGCTTTGTAAACATTCATTATGAATAAAGAATCACATTTGGTCAAATTGTCTACATTTGTTTGTAGTTGTTCAATTAATTTATATTGTAGATAACATAGCATGTGGTGTCATATGCAGAAGATAATGTTATCAGTACCTTATAAATTATAAACAGTAGCTCACGACCAAAATGGAAAGGAACAAACCATTAGAAGGTCGTAGTGTAATTAGGTATCAGTTTATCTTGACTGTATAATTACACTAGTACACTTAGAGTGTATTGAGTAGGACCATTTGAGGTCGTTTCTTTTATACTGATTTTATAAAGAAACAAAGACCTCGGTTATTATGGAAGTGTGTGCTCTTAATCCTAATATAATAACAAGCACATATATTTGATATTTATTTCTTTAATTTATCAATGGGTGAGATTTAGTTTGATGAATCAATAAGCCCGATAAGTTGGGAAATGGTATCACTTATAGTGTGTGTTGAAGATTATAGAAGGAAACTGTGTCCTAGAGATACTAGGTTGAGAATGTCCCCAAGAGGAGCTCATAAGGATTGTCATGTTAAACCCTGCAGGTGGACTTAGTCCGACATGACGATAAGGTTGAGTGGTACTACTCTTGGACTAAGATATTAATTAAATGAGTTGTCAGTAACTCACTTAATTAGTGGGCATTCGATATCTTAAACACAGGGAGACTAACACACTCATAATAAGAAGGAGCCCAAAAATGTAATTTGGGATTGGTGCGGTAGTTCAATGATAGTTCTCTAGTGGAATGAATTATCATTGATTAAATTAAGTTGTGTGTTCGGGGCGAACACGGGATGCTTAATTTTATCGGGAGACCAAAACCAATTCCTCCTCTCGGTCCCTATCGTAGCCTCTTATTTGTAGAGTTCTATACCCACCTATACCCACCTTCTATTCCCACCCAATTGGGGCCGGCCAAGCTAGCTTGGGAACAAGCTAGGGTCGGCCTAGGTATGAATTTGGGTGGCCGGCCCTAGCTTGAACCCAAGCTAGTAGGGCCGGCCAAATTAAATTAAAAAAGAAATTTAATTTTAATTATTATGTGGAAGATATAATTTAAAGAGAATTAAAATTAAAATATCTCTTTGTAAAAGATCTATCAAAGATTAAAGAAAGAGATTAGATCTCTTTCCTTATTTGTAGATTGGAGAGATGTTTTATTTTCTCTTTAAAATTATTCACATGTTAATAAAATTAAAATTATAAAAATTTCCTTTTATTAACCATGAAGAGATTTTAAAGAAATTTTATTTTTAAAATTTTCGGAAACAAATAAGGAAAGTTTTAATTGTTGATTGAAACTTGTCCAATTTGCTTCCTCTTGATGTGGCCGACCATTAGAGTTTATTTGGGAAATTTTATTTTATTTTTCTCAAATAAATCATGTCAAGAAAAGGAAATTTTATTGTAAATAAATTTCCTAATTTGCCTAGGCCAAGGAATATAAAAGAAGGGTAGGGTGCCTTCATGAGATACAACCTCTATTATTTTCTCTCCCTCTTTTGTTCCTTGGTGTGGCCATCCATCCTCTCTTCCTCTTGTGGTGGCGAACCTTTCTCCCTTCCTTGGAGCTCTTGTGGTGGCGGATACTACTTGGAGAAGAAGAAGAAGAGAAAGTTAGCATCTCTTGGAGCTTGGTTAGTATTTTGGTTTTTCTCCTTGGTAAAGCTTTTCCTTTGTGGCCGAACCTTGCTTGGAGGAGAAGAAGGTGGTTGGTGGTTTCTCATCTCGGTAGATCGTTGCCCAAACAACGTCCGAGGTTAGAAGAGGAATACGGTAGAAGATCAAGAGGTTTTTCTACAAGGTATAACTAGTAATTTTTATTTCCGCATCATGCTAGTTATTTATGAAATAATACCAAATACAAGAGGCTTACGTTCTAGAATTTCGAATATGTTTTTCGATGTTCTTTTGTTTTTTCTTTTCCTTGTGATTTGATTGTTCTCTTTGGTTAACCTAAAGTTATTTTAGGAAATTAAATATTAACTTTCTATAAAAGGTTTTGTCTAGTCGGTGGTGGTTGCTCCCATATCCAAGAAGGCCATGTGCCTCGCCACGTCAGTACTGGGAACCAATTATGGAAATTAATATTTAATGGAATTAATAACTTAAGGAGACTTGGGTCGAACGTGTAAAGTTCCGCAGGAGATCCAAGTCAAAACCTAAAAGAACAAATAGATTAAGTTTTGGATCAAACGTGTTAAGTTCCGCAGGTGATCCAAAATTTAATTTAAAAGAACACATGGTAGCTAGGAAAAGGTTCAGATCTTTGTACAAAATTTTTGTACAGTGGAACCTATAGGTTTTCCGAGTAGCAACCAACACCACTGACACCAGACCTCCCAATCGATCCACGGATCGATTGGAATACTCGGATCGATCCAGTGATCGATCCAGCCGGCTACTGTATGCGGGACATAGGTTGGATCGATCCAGCACGCTACTGTGCTCGGGACGATATTCTGGATCGATCGGCTGATCGATCCAAATTGGCCAATCGATCCAGTGATCGATTCCAGAGCCTTCTGTTCACGACAGAAATTGCTAGATCGATCTGCTGATCGATCTAGAAGCCTACTGTTCGCGGAACAACTGGCCCGATCGATCAATTGATCGATTGGAAACCCTCGAATCGATCAGCTGATCGATTTGAGTTTCTGATTTCGACCAATTGTCTGATTTCAACACTTGCTCGTGCCAAACTACTTATAACATTTCTAAACTAAATGGCAAACATTCTAACATCACAAAAATAGTATTCTAAACATGATAGGATGCTTGATTAACTAGTTCATAACATTTAACATGCTAAGGTGCAAAATAACAAAATGCTAAAAGGTTCTAGTGCTTAAATAAGCTTGCTGAAATTCCCTAAGATCTCTATTCCAAGTTCCATCCACACACCTCTTCATCGCATTGTCCTCCAGCCTCTGCTAGTCCATCTTTCCTTTACCTTTATCTGCAGTATAAGGAAAAAGTATCTGTAAGCTTTCTCTTAGTAAGAAACCAACTACCTCACTAAAACATGCAACGATGCAAACATGCTTTTAAAGAATGCTATTTGAAAACATGTACTGGCACGGCATACTATGGTTGCAAGCATAAACTGAAATAACTGAACATGCATACTGAACATGGCATTGCAACTAATCATATGAATCAATAAAGATCACTGAACTGAACATATAATAGGCTAAACTGTAGCTAAACTGATACTTAATTCCAACTCAACCAACATAATTAATTTGAGCTTTGAAAACTAATTCATAATAAGTGAAAATACATAATCATGCTGTTTGGGCCCGGCAACTGTACTTGCTGTGCGCGCATCCCTAGCTAGACCCGGGTTTGCAAGTCCCGAATTTAGTAGGGTTAACTAGGTTATCTAAACCTAGGGACGACTGTGGGAGTCCAACCCAATGGATATCTGATCCAGTACAGTGCCACTGAAAATAAAATACTGAATATAGCTAACTGTTTTAACTTGCTGTTTCTAGGTTATCTGAACCTAGAGCTAGGTTGTCTGAACCTAGAGGCGACTATGGGAGCCCACCCATTGGACCGTAGTCCCATATAAACTATAATAAACTGATTTACTGATTTAAATGCTCCTAATGCATTTAACTGAGCTATTTAAAATGCCTAATTTTCATTTTAACTTAACTAGCTATTTTATCGAACACCTAGTGTGCCCCAACTCTCCCCTCTATTAGGGAGACCACTTCTAGGCACCCGACAATGTCTAGGAACCCCCACTGAAGAGGGAATACGTGTCCGGCCCATCTAGAAGTACTCACTAAATCCCTAAATCTACGAGGAGGGTCAAATTCACCCTATGCGTCGATAAAAATAGCATATAGCTAAACTAGTGCGTATAAAACCAAACGGAGCTACTTATACTACAGGTGAGGGGTTTCTTACCTTGTGTGCTAGATTTCTTACAAATCTAATCGCTAGGAATTCCGGTGGAGACGACTTCTCGACGATTCGCTCGCGTCCACGTGCCCTACTCGCGGAGGGGAACGTCCTTGTGCTGAAATCGTCGCCGGAAAGTGACCTTGGGACCCTAGGGATGGAACCCTAGTTCTCCTTGTGGTTGGCGCCGAGAGAGGGAGAAGAGGGAGAGGTGTTCGGCGTGAGGGTTTGGAGGGGAAGAGGTTGCCGAACCAAACTCCAAAATAACCCAAACCAACTTAAGTTTTTAATTTATATTAAGTGGGTATTTTGGCCCAACTCAATTATAAATATATTTGATTCTCCTTTCTCTCAGCACGGCCCTGCTGGGTTCACCGGTTACTAAGGCTAACTAAAGGTTTAACGGACCCGAGAGGTCCCGGGTTCGATTCCCGCTAAAGCCTTTTTATTCTTCTAATTAGTTTTGCTACTTCCGCTACTCGGAAAATTCCGGAAAAATATCTAAAAATTCCAGAAAAATCATACAATATTCCTAAAATAGTTTTGAGAATTTTCGGGCGTTACAAATGCAGAGTATACTAGGTAAGACTTTAAAGGAAATGTAGAATTGGAAAATGCAAGTATTCTCGGCAAGATTTTAAAGGAAATGAGGAATTGGAAACTGCAAGAATACTAGGTAAAACTTTTAAAGGAATCAAGGAATTGGAAAATGCAAGTATAGAAATAACAATTCTCTACACTCACTTTTTTCCTTTTTTTTCAAATTTCAACCTCTTTTTTGCAAAAAATATGTTTTTTTTTTAAATTTTGGCCTCTTTTTTTTTGCCAAAAATATAGTTTTTTAATTTCGACCTCTTTTTTTCTATTTTTTTATAGCAACAAGATGACTAAAACTCACTAAGATTGAGATTATAATGATAAGTAGATAATGTTGAACAAAATAGACAATGATTCAAGCACAAAAGAAAAAGGATAACCAAATCAATTTAGAAAAACCCAAACCTCTGATACTAAATGATGTGAACCCAATGAGAAAGATATCTCAAGAACTCATAAAAAATTGAAGAAGAAAGAAAGAAAGGTCTAAATCGTTATGATTGATGAAAAAAACCTTGACCTAATACTTAGGAAAGCACGAACCTTGGTATAGAGGATGGAAGATGCCACAACCTTGGGATGTTGGTTGATAAGTCTTTGAACGCCACAAGGGAATGCCATGACAAGTTCTAGTTCAATGAAGAACCAACAAGTGAGATCCTCACCATGTTTTAGATTGAAAATATGTCAAAAGATACATGTATGGCCATCACCCCCTTTATTTGTAGCTATAAGGTGACTTATACACCCTAAAAGACCAAAAGAAAGGCCATTTAATAAAGGCTTATGTAGACTACTTAGCCATTTTAAGCTTATGGCATTATTACAACCTAAATAAAGGTAGAAAGTGAGTCTAAATTGAGCCTACATATGCCTAATACATAGACATGAGACATAAGTGCTAATTATGCTCAGGTAGCTTTGGCCTTCACATCTTCAATTAACATATTATATACTTCCTTCGTCTTTTAGCCTTAGCCCTTGTAATTGGGCCTCCATTGATACATAATGGATCATCATTAATATCTAGAGTGGGTTGAGCATGATCCATATCATTATCTTGTTAGGAAACTTGTTGTTCTCTTTCTTTGACTCCATCATTAAGGTCCTATGTCAACCATTTTCCAAAAATATAAATATGACTTCCATGGTTGACTAACCCCAAAAATCCTCTAACCCTTGAAGATTGACTTTGGTACCTAATAGAAATTTTTCCTAATTGGGTTAACCAAATATTCCTTAGGGATCCATTTCTTATCTATGGTCTTTATCTTGGATTGCCCCCAAGCAAGTAAGCATTGATAGGCTTTCTCATTTTTGGGTTCATTGTATCCTAAACCCTTTTTGTTGAAGCTTGCTGTTTGGTCCGCAATGATCATGTTTAGGGTTTTGTATCCAATTTCAAATTTCTTAAGGGCATTGGTAAGGTATTCTACCTTTTCCCTTAAATCTTTATTCTCTTCTTCTAATCATGATATATTTAGACTAGAAGAAGCATGCATACTAGAGGAATTACTTAACTTAGAAGACATGAATTCTAATTATTCCTCTAAAATACTAATCTCATTTTTCAAAGATTTGTTTTTCTTTTAAGCCTTTAACAAATCTTCAATTGTACTTGAAATAATTTTAACTAAAGTATGAGTGGGTGGATTGTATGCCTCACTTACTAAGAAGTCCGAATCTGAAGTTTAACCTCACCCTTCACTTGAGCTCCCTTCTTCTTCATTTGAGTTCTTTCCTTCTTCATTTTTGGATGAGGTGGAGGCAATGTCATCAATTCCCATTAGAGAAAAATAGGATACATGGTGCTTTTCTTCCTCCGATGATGATGGATCATCCCTTGTTGCTTTTAGATTGTGAGCCTTCTTCCCTTTCTCCTTTTTCCTTTGTCTTTTTATTTTCTTCATTCTTCTTTTCTTTCTTTTTCTTCAAGAGAGGACATTCATCCCTCATGTGTCCTTCTCCTTGGCACTCATGTAGTTACCAATCCTTGTTACTTCTTGTTGGGGAAGAACATTTAGTAGATGATGCAAGGCCTTTGAGTTTACTAAATGTTCTTCCTTTTGCTTCTTGCTCCATCTTGCTTTGTTGATTATGTTATTTTCATCCCTAGGTATCTCAAAACCATTTTCCATTATTAGCATAACATATTATTTTCTCCACTAAGAGAAATGCCCTTCGAATTTTGGTGGTTGGATGTATGAGCTAGCCATTTTGATGATATTGCTATTTTTGGTGATTAGTCCGTTGAAGGGCATCCTTGCTTTGATACTACTTGTTGGTGATCGGTGGTCGGCTAGAAGGGGGGTTGAATAGCTAGGTCACCCCCGAAGTCAATTACTTCACTACAAGGTGTTAGTTTGCGTAAACGGAAATTAAACTAAAACAAGAAAGCAATCAAATGAACACAAACTCAAACATGTTCGATGTTATGTGGTTCGAAGATTGTTTGCTCCTACTCCATGGCTTGTCCTTGAGGTGGACAAACCCTCAATCCTTTGGTGGATTAGTCCTCGACAATCTCCGGCTAGAGATTTCTCCTTCTCGATGGAGCAAACCTCTCACAATGCTCTCTTCCTCTTTACAAGATGAAACTTAGGTTTGGAGAGGAAGAGAAGACTTCGAAGCTTGGAGGCAAACACTAGGAGAATGCAATAAGATCAGTAATCTACTTCAATGCCCCAATCTTCCTATATATTGCGAGAGGAAAGAGTTGATCACACATCAACTCATTTTTCGCGTACCAGTCGACTAGTGAATCCATCAGTCGACTGGTGTTACCGTTGGATGTAGCTAACGGCTACTTTTCAGAATCTGAGATTCTACCAAAAGTCGTCAACTACCACTTACTAGTCAACTGGTAAAAGTACCAGTCGATTGATAGCTATTGTCTATTCGCTCCAAGTTGACTACACCTTCTATTTGTCAATTGGTCCCAATTATACACTCACACTCATCCTCTCTAGAATCTCCCTTTATAGTCCTCTTCATCGGCCTTCATCCCTCAGATACAATCGAGCTCATCCCTCAGATACAATCGAGCTAGCGGCCCCTCTCCATGCATCCTTCGCATTTCCTTGAAGTCCACTTCCCTCGGCTCCAATTCATTGCTCCTCGTCCGGTGGTCCCCCAGATGCCTTCCGCATCATCCTTCACCATCTCAAGGACCTGAGCCTTAGGATGAGCTTCTCAAGCTTAGCCTCACCAAGCTCCTCATGTTTATTTCACCAAGTCCTGCATGACTCAAACACACATATAAAACCAATATGAAAGCCTAATTTAAACTTTTTGACACATACATCAAAATCATGATCGTACTCGATCAATCCTAGGTCGATTGCACCTACAGGACCTTCCTTAGTTAGCTAGTTTAGTAGAAAGTAATATTGTGTTGTCTTATCTACTACTGAAACTGAATACATTGCAATGTCTGAATGCGTAGCTCAATTGTTATGAATGCCCTAAAACCTAAAGGATTTTAATTTAGAATGCAAAAACATGAAAACCTTCATTGATAATATAAGTTATATAAACCTAACTAAAAATCTAGTACATCACTCTAGAACAAAACACATAGAAGTCACACCACTTCAAAAGGGATCTCGTCATGAAAGGAAATATAGAACTTAATTATATTGAATTTAAATCTAACCTAGCTAATATATTTACAAAACCATTACCAGAATTAGAATTTAGTAACTTAAGAAGACAATTAGGAATGTGCTCTATAGAATAATTTTTTCTTTAATTCAAATATATTTTTTTTGAAAAATTATTACCTATTAGGTTTTTCCAAATTTGTCTTTAAAATTCCCCTTTCAAAATTTATTTTCAAAACTATTTTCAAAATACTTTTATCTTTATGGAGTAGACTAGGACTTACGGTAGACTGCATGATTCTATAGATTTGGGAGGCAGCATCTCACAAGCAAAGTAGGATTCCTTGCTTGTGTATTGTGAAATATAAAATTATGATGTGAGATACTTAGGACTTAGCCTAAGATTTCATATGCTTATCTGATGTGCGTAGATTATATAAACATTTATGCATGTTTTAAGACACATTCACATACTTTATTTGCGCTTAATCTATACACTTTATTTACACTTATTCTCTCTCCAACTAGATTTCCCAATATAAGCATGCAAAATATGGTTCATTGATTTCATTTAAGACTAGGTATGGTTTGTACGAATGGTTAGTCATGCCATTTTGGCTAACTAATGCACCTAATACTTTCATGAGATTAATGAACCATATTTTATGTGCTTATATTGAGAACTTTGATGTAGTATATTTTTATGACATTTTGATTTATAGTAAAAATTTAGATGAGCATCTTCATCATTTACAAAATGTTTTACTTGTTTTGCGAAATGAAAAATTTTATGATAACCTTCAAAAATATTCTTTTTGCACTAGTTAGATAGAGTTTCTTTGTTATATTGTTAGTTCGAAGGGAATAACAGTTGATAACAAAAAGGTTAAGGCAATTCATAAGTGGCCAGCAACAAAAACGATAACTGAGGTACGTAGCTTTCATGGGTTGGCAAGTTTCTAATGGAGGTTTGTTAAAAATTTTAGTTCTATAACTGCACCCTTAACTGGAGTTGTTAAAAAGGTTGGGTTTCATTGGGATACTAAACAAGTTTCAGCTTTCAACTTACTTAAGGAGAAGCTAAGTTCTACACCATTACTTACATTACCTAACTTTGCTAAAACTTTCGAAATTGAACGTGATGCATCAGGAATAGGTATTGGAGCTGTGCTAATACAAGAAGGTTGACCTCTTTCTTATTTTAGTGAGAAACTTAGCAAAGCATCTTTGAACTATCCAACGTATGATAATAAGATGTATGCATTGGTGAGGGCTTTAGAGACTTGGCAGCATTACTTGTGGCCCAAAGAGTTTGTCATTTACACTGATCATGAATCGTTGAAGCATTTGAAGAGACAAAGTAAGTTGAATAGACGTCATGCAAAATGGGTGGAGTTAATTGAATCATTCCCTTATGTGATCAAGTATAAACAAGGTATGGAAAACATTATTGCAGATCCTTTTTCTCGAAGGTATATCTTGATCTCTACTTTGAACACTAAATTGTTAGGATTTGAATACATTAATGATTTATATTCTAATAATCCTGACTTTAGAAATGTGTTTGAAGTTTATGAATATTCCACATTTGGAAAGTTTTATAAGAATGAGGGATTTCTATTTAGAGTGAATAGGTTGTGTGTGCTTAATTGTTCATTGAGGGAATTATTAATCTAAGAATGTCATGATGGGGGACTAATGGGATACTTTGGAGTAAGAAAAACTCTAAAAATGTAGGTAGAGCATTTCTCTTGGCCACACATGAAATGAGTGTAGTCAAGTTTTGTGAGAAGTGTATTACATGTAGGCAAGCAAAATCTAGATCTTTACCTCATGGATTGTATACACCTTTACCAACTCCTAGTGAACCTTGGGTTGAAATTTCCATGGACTTTGTTGTAGGACTACCAAGATCAAAACAAGGCATGAATTCTATTTTTGTGGCCGTGGACAGATTTTCTAAAATGACTCATTTTATTCCTTATAGGAAAACAGATGATGCTAACCATATTACTGATCTATTTTTTAGGGATATTATGGCGTTCGAAGACTTATCAACCACTATTCCAAGGTTGTGGTGTCTTCCATCTTTTATACCAAGGTTCATGCCTTCCTAAGCATTGGGTCGAGGTTCTTTTCATAAATCTTATTGATTTAGACCTTTCTTTCTTTCTTCTTCAATTCGTTGTGGGTTCTTAAGATATCTTTCGCATTGGGTTCACATCATCGGGGGACCTCTTGAGCAAATTTTACTAAAGTTTTTCATGCTAAATTTAATGACATGTAAATTATAAGTGATTATTGAACAAGATCGAAATCAACTATCCAAATATTTCTTAATTGTTGTTAAATGTTACCTATCTCTTTGTGAATTTTCAAAACCACCAATGCTTCCAATAAAATTAGATCCCATGTGTATCCTTTATGAAATATATATTGGTTTGCATTAAGGCCTAGCAAGGTGATGACTCCGAGCAGAATGACCAGATTGAGCAAACGAATTACATGGTAAGAACTTCCTAGGCTAAATGATATACCAGACGGATTAGATGTGTCGAGTGAAATAATTAGACTAAATATTTATAGATAATTTTCATAATAAGTTCCTGGACTAATATACTAGGTGACTTACTCATGCTACGTAGAATAAATAGACCGGATATTTATAACTTACATTTTGATACTTAGGAGGAATCTTCCATAATTGATTACCAGACTGAATAATAAGCTAGGCGAGAATTGTGTTGTGCTTAATAAACAGATCGGATATTTATAAGCAGTTTTCATAATGAATTCTCGGATTGAATAATAAGTCAGACGAGTACATAATGCCGAGTGAAATTAATAGATCGAATATTTATAACTTCTTGATGTTAGAATCCGTTCAAAATGAATACTCGCTTAGAACCCGACTGAAAACTTGGGAGCTTGGAATAGACTCGATTGCTCGGGGGTTAAGAATTTGTAGCCATGAGAACACGCTTACTTGTACTTGGGTTTAAAGTCGCTACTCGACTATATAGAGTTTAAAGTCATAGTTTGACTATATAGAGTTTAAAGTTGTAGTTCAACTGTATATAGAGTTTAATGTCACAGTTTGATTGTATAGAGTTTAAAGTCACATTTTGACTATATAGAGTTTAAAGTCATAGTTCGATTGTAGAGAGTTTAAAGTTGCAGTTCGACTGCATAGAGTTTAAAGTTACAGTTTGACTGTATAGAGTATAAAAGTCGTAGTTTTATTGTATTGAGTTTAAAGTCGCAGATCAATTCTATAGAGTTTAAAGTCACAGTTGAACTGTATAGAGTTTAAAGTTGCAGTTCAACTATATATGATAAATCTGATTGCTTGGAGGCTAAATAGATTTTTCAGATGAGTTTGCCTACATTTTCATTAAGTGTAAAGAAAATTTGAATAGAATACACAAGTTACAGGTATACTTGTCAAGTACAATAAGGATGGAGATGGTTTTCACTCCAAGGTCGCTCTAGATTTCTCCCGTTAGAATCCTAGAGATAATAAGAACCCAATGTGAGTTTCTGCACCACCTTATATGGTCCCCCTATTAAGGCTGTAATGCCCGCCCCGCCAGCTAGTAGGGCGGGGTTACTTTACTTAACCATTACTAATTGCGGAAACATACATGCATATTGAAATTTCTTTTGAAAGTAAGACAGTAGAAATATCATGAAGTCATGCGGGACAATAACATAATACACTTAGTTCATGTCAACATAACAAAATAACATAAGCAGGTCTTTTATTTGTCTTAGCTGAGCCACCACCACACACATCTCCTTGCCTCTCCTGTAGCTCCCCTAGGTCATCCATTCTTTGCCTTTATCTGCGGTACAAGGAAAGTAAGCTATAAGCACACAGGCTTAGTAAGATCCTTTCCTACACACAAAATCCATAAATCCAAGCATAAACACATAAGCATATAACCATGGAAATATGATCATCTAACATCATATGGTGAATACATAGCATCATAACATATTATCTCATAAAGAACATCATGCTATATCATAAATCATCATGTCATATAAATCATAAGTGTTAGAGTGTATACTAAAAGCCTAGCTTTTGGTATAAACATTTATCTAGAAATAAGAATCACATTGGTCAGATGTCTACATTTATGATAAATGTAGTTGTTCAATTAATTTATATTGTAGATAACATGGTGTGTGGTGTCACACACAGAGGATCATGTTATCAGTACCTTATAAATTATAAACAGTAGCTCACGACCATGATGGAAAGGAACAAAACCATTGGAAGGTCGTAGTGTAATTAGGTATTAGTTTATCTTAACTATATAATTACACTAGTACACTTATAGTGTATTGAGTAGGACCATTTGAGGTCGTTCCTTTTATACTGACTTTATAAAGGAACAAAAACCTCAGTTATTATGGAAGTGTGTACTCTTAATCCTAATATAATAACAAGCACATATATTTGATATTTATTTCTTTAATTTATCAATGGGTGAGATTTAGTTCGATAAATCAATAAACCCGATAAGTTGGGAAATGATATCACTTATAGTGTGTGTTGTTGATTATAGAAGGAAACTGTGTCCTAGAGATACTAGGTTGATAATGTCATCAAGAGGAGCTCATAAGAATTGTCATGTTAAACCCTGCAGGTGGACCTAGTCCGACATGATGATAAGGTTGAGTGGTACTACTCTTGGACTAAGATATTAATTAAATGAGTTGTCATTAAACTCACTTAATTAGTGGACATTCGATATCTTAAACACAGGGAGACTAACACACTCATAATAAGAAGGAGCCCAAAAATGTAATTTGGGATTGGTGCGGTAGTTCAATAATAGTTCTCTAGTGGAATGAATTATTATTGATAAAATTAAGTTGTGTGTTCGGGGCGAACACGGGATGCTTAATTTTATCGGGAGACCAAAACTAATCCCTCTCGGTATATCCACCTTCTATACCCACCTAAAGGGGGCCGGCCAAGCTAGCTTGGGAACCAAGCTAGGGCCGGCCTAGGTATAAATTAGGGTGGTCGACCCTAGCTTGAACCCAAGCTAGAGGGGCCGGCCATATTAAATTAAAAAGAATTTTAATTTTAATTTTTATTATGTGGAAGATATAATTTATTAAAGAGAATTAAAATTAAAATATCTCTCTTGTAAAAGATCTACAAAAGATTAAAGAAAGAGATTAGATCTCTTTCCTTATTTGTAGATTGGTGAGATATTTTATTTTCTCTTTAAAAATTATTCACATGTTGTAAAATTAAAATTATGAAAATTTAATTTTATCAACCATGAAGAGATTTTAGAAGAGAAATTTTAATTTTAAAATTTCCGGAAACAAATTAGGAAGTTTTAATTTGTTGATTAAAACTTGTCTAATTTACTTCCTTTTGATGTGGCTGGCCAATATAGTTTAATTGGGGAAATTTTATTTTATTTTTCTCAATTAAATCATGTTAAGGAAATTAAGGAAATTTTATTGTAATTAAATTTCCTAATTTGCCTAAACCAAGGAATATAAAAGAAGGGGTGAGGGTACCTTCATGGATGAACCTCTATTATTTCTCTCTCTCTTTTCCTTGGTGTTGTGGTCGGCCAACCTCTCTTCCTCTCTTCCTCTTGGTGTTGGCCGAACCTTCTCTATTGGCTTGGAGCTCTTGTGGTGGCCGGATACTACTCGGAGAAGAAGAAGAAGAAGGAGAGAAAACTTGTATCTCTTGGAGCTTGGTTGGTGTTTTGTTCTTCGTCCTTGGTGAAGCTTCTTTGTGTTGGCCGAACCTAGCTAGGAGGAGAAGATGGTGCTTGGTTGTTTCTCATCTCGGAAGATCGTTGCCCACACAACGTCCGAGGTTAGAAGAGGAATACGGTAGAAGATCAAGAGGTCTTTCTAGAAGGTATAACTAGTAATTTTTCTTTCCGCATCATGCTAGTTATTTATGGAAATAATACCAAATACAAGAGGCTTATGTTCTAGTATTTCGAATATGTTTTTCGAAGTTGTGTTCTTTTGTTTTGTTTTTTTTCCCTTGTGATTTGATTGTTCTTTTCGGTTAACCTAAAGTTATTTTAGGGAATTAAATATTAGATTTCTATAAAAGGTTTTGTCTAGTCGGTGGTGGTTGCTCCCATATCCAAGAAGGTCATGTGCCTCGCCACGTCAGTACTGGGAACCAATTATGGAAATTAATATTTAATGGAATTAATAACTTCAGGTGATTTGGGTCGAACGTATTAAGTTCCGCAGGAGATCCAAGTCAAAACCTAAAAGAATAAATAGATTAAGTTTTGGATCAAACGTGTTAAGTTCCGCAGGCGATCCAAAATTTAATTTAAAAGAACACATGGTAGCTAGGAAAAGGTTCAGACCTTTGTACAAAATTTTTCTACAGTGGAACCTCTAGGTTTTCCGAGTAGTAACCAACAATTGGTATTAGAGCTAGGGTTTTGCCTCTGTGTATTTGGTATTAGTTTAATTATGCACATGTTATACATAATTTAGGCAGGTTAATAGTAGGATGTGCTAACTTTGTGGATGCAGGATCCAACTATTATGGCTTATAGTTATTATGTGTGTGATTGGACCCTTGGACATGTCAAGGGCATTTTATTGTGTGTGCATGATTGTATTATAAAATATAGCAGGAGCTGTATTTAGTTTTATTAGGATTTTATTTTTGATCTAATTATATGTACATTCCTTTTATGGAATATAGGATCGATGGATGTAAATTTTGTTTTATATTCGATCTAGTTTACATGTACATTCCTTCGAGAAATATAGGATCAAAATGTAAAATTCTATTTATGTCGCGGATCGAATCTTGCAAAGCGTGGAACCTTCTATGGACTAGAGGCGTAGCGGAACTAGGAGCAAGATGGATGCGACAGCTAGACCCGGTGGCAGTGGCCAAATATGGCAGCAGCTTGGGATGACAACACACGGAGGACAACAAGAGATAAAAGCCATAATAGTTGAAAATTAGATTTTCTATTTATTACTTTTATATTGTGCTGTGTGTGCATGTTAGTTTACATATTTAGTAGGCTAGCATAGTTAAAATTCCTCATTTATAAATAACTAAGTGGGAGAGGGATTTTTAAGTAAATCTCATGGTCTCCATTACTGGTTTGTAAGTGATGCAAACAAGCTTGCGCGTTGGCTCTGAGTGCCTTCCTCCATAACGGATGAGCTTGTTTGTGGATCACTAGAATGACTTCCATTTTGGATGACTATAGGAAGTTAATTAAGAGCGTGTGATCTTCCCCAACGGAAGGGGCATAATCTTATTAATGGACTTAGTGTCAAGTAATGGTATACACTTATACACATCTAATAGTATCCTCCCCATCGAAGTCACTGCTATTATTTGTGTGACCAAATGATACCAACTATTAATTTTATTTGTCAAAAAGTTAGGTTGACAAGATAATAAAATTAATGGGTTAAAACCCTCCTTTTACAAATGTTGAATTTGTATACGTCCACACTAACGTGGCATGCAAAATTCACGGTGTTTGAGGTGTTGGTGAATTTAAATAATATTGTTTGAGGAATCAATATTTTTTTTTAAATTCAAAAGTTTTTAACCAAATATTTGATCAAAGATAGATCAACTATTAATTTTATTCGTCATAAAGTAAAGTTGACGAGATAATAAAATTAATGAATAAAATCTCCTCTTCGATTTTATATACGTCCACACTATCGTGATATACAAAATTCATGGGGATTTTTAAGGAGTTGATCTTGACCAAGTATTTTTGTGATTCTTAGGATTTAAAATGTTTGTCAATCCCCTAGTAGTCATACTATAAGAAAGACTTAGTAATCCCAATTGTAATGATTGGAAATAGGACTTGGACATTAAGGTAGACTGTCTTCTTAGAACTAAGAACAATATAAGTGTATTTAATTTATTAGTTGAAACATGTTTAGTGGTGTTATCTACCAGAACCTGGAGTGTAGATACAGATGTCATTAATCATGTCTGCAATTCATTGCAGGGTTCCAGGAAACCTGGCAACTAAATGAAAATTAAAACACCGTCTACATGGGCACTACTGTAAAAATGGTAGCTGTGGCAGTGGGAGATGTTTATCTTTTGATAAGAATAAAACATGGATTTTTGAGTAATTGTCTTTACGCACCAAGTTTAGAAAGAACTACTTTTCAGTTTCTAAACTATTCAAAGAACTTGATATTCTGCCTCTTTTAATAACAAAATTGTTATTAAAGAAAAGAGGGAAGTTATCTGTTCTGGTACGTTGGTTGGCAATTTATAAATCCAATAACTCTCACGATGCAACAAATGGAAATTAGTAACACATCTTCTAACTTTAAGAGAAAGTAACCTTCGAAAATGAACCAATTATATCTTTGGCATCTAAGGCTAGGTTATATTAACTTGAGTAGGATTCATTGGTAGCTGATGAACTTTTGGGTTCATTAGTAGTGGAAATCTTTCCAACCTACGAGTCTTACTTGGAAGGAAAAATAACCAAGAAACTTTTAAGTCTAAGGGGTATGGAGTCAAAGATATATTGGAATTGGTTCATTCTGATTTGTGTGATCCTATGAGCATCCAGGCAAGAGGTTGTTTCAAATATTTCATCTATTTTATAGACAACTATTTGAGATACGGATATATTTACTTGATGTGCCGCAAGTCTAAGTGCTTTGATTAGTTCAAAGAGTACGAGGCTGATATGGAGAAACGACAAAGTAAAAGTATGAAGACATTACGGTAAGATCGTAGTGGCAAGTACCTCTTGGGAGAATTTAGGAGTCATTTAACAGAAGTAGGGATTCAATCCCAACTAACTGCACCTGGTACACCCCAACGGAATGGTGTAGGAAAAGGAAGGTATAGGACTCTTATGGAAATAAGTAGATTGATAAGTTATTAAGAATATTATCAAAATCATTTTAAGAATATACTCTGGAAACGGGAGTGAATATAGTACCTTCTAAAGTCAGAACTCTCTACTCATATAGAAATGCTGAATAGGCGTAAGCCTATTTCGAAGCATATTCGGATTCAGGTAGTCCAGCACATATGCAGAAGAGAGACAATGATAAGTTGGACAGGAATTCACTTGTTTGTGGGTTATCCTAGTAAAATGAAAGTAGGTTTATAGTCTTAAAAATCAGAAGGTCATTGTTAGCATCAATGACTGATTTTTAGAAAAGGACTATGTAATAAACCATGTGCCCATAAGAAAATTTGTTCTTAAGGAAATAATAAAAGACATGTCTAATCTAGTACCAACTGTACAAGATGAGATACCACAAGGAAACTGCAACACGTATCACAAATGATACACAGTTGCAGAAAGTGTCTTGTCGTAGTGGGAGGGTTGTTAGGCAACCTAAAAGGATTCATGTTTTGGGAGAGTTTTTTGGACTCGATCCCTGGAGGACATGAACTTGATCTCCGGACATATGACGAAGCACTCCAAGATAAAGATGCAACATCTTGGCAAAAAGTAAAGAATAATAGAATTAGAATATATGTATTCTAATAAAATATGGAAGCTTGTAGAAACACCAAATGGTGTAAAAGTCTTTGGGTGTAAAAAGGTCTATAATAGGAAAAGAGTGATAGATAGGAAGGTACAAACTTTTAAAAGCAAGGCTAGATGAAAAAGGAAACTTTTTCACTGGTAGCCATGCTTAAGTCTATCCAGATTCTTTTATCTATTTGGCAAGTGGATGTCAAGACAACATTCCTTAATGGAAGTCTTGATGAAAGCATCCATATAAAGCAACCAGAAGGGTTCATTGCAAAGGGCTAAGAGCATCTTGTGTGCAAGATCAGTCAGTCTATGGACTGAGGCAAAGCTTCAAGGTCTTGGAATATCCAGTTTATCAAAGTAATCTAGACCTATGGATTTATTGAGTAAACGGATAAGTCTTGTGTATACAAAACGTGTGATGGAAACGTCGTAGTATTTCTTGTACAATATGTAGATAGCATTTTTGGTAGTTGGAAACAATATCAAAATGTTGTCAGAAGTAGGGGTATGGTTGTCCAAATAATTCGATATAAAGGACTTGGGAGAATGTATATATTCTTGAGATCAAAGTAATAAGGGATCGCAAGAAAAGAATATTTTACTTATCCCAAGCTTCATACATCGGAAAAATCCTTGCTTGTTTTAAGCATGCAAAACTCCAAGAAAGGTTTCTTACCTTTTCAGGATGGAGTAACTTTATCTAAAGATATGTCTCTGTAGACATCAAAGGAGATAAAGGAAATAAAGGCAGTTCTTTATGCTTCGGCTGTCGGAAGCCTAATGTATGCTATGCACGAGATCAGAAATCTGTTTTGCCAAGGGCATAGTTAGAAGATATCAAAGTAACCCTGGACAAGGTCAGTGGACTGCAGTAAAGCATATATTGAAGTACCTTAGAGGCACTAGAGATTATATGCTAGCTCACAAGGCAGTTAATTTGGTTCTTGTGGGTTGCATGGATTTTGACTTCCAATCGGATAGGAACAATAATAAGTCAACCTCGGGGATTTGTGTTTACTTTAGGAGGAAAAGTCATAACTATGGAAGAGTGATAAGCATAGGTGTTTTTCTGGACTCCACCATAGAAGCTGAGTATATGACAAGCCTCTGAGGTAGTCATAAAAGCTGAATGACTTAATAACCTCAAGATAGACTTAGATATGATTTCTAGTTTGTCCAAAGATTATTACAATTTATTGTAATAATAATGGTGCAGTAGCAAACTCGAAGAAACCATGAGTCTATAAGGCAAGAAAACACAATAGAGCGCAAGTACTACCCAATACGAGAAATTGTATAACGAGGAGAAGTTGTTGCCGCCTAGATTGCATCAGATGATAACCTAAGGTCCTTAAGGCAAGAGTTTTTTTGAAAGGCATGGGAATCAGATGTATGGCAGCAGATATGGCAGCTTAGTCTTTTAGTATAAGTGGGAGATTGTTAGAGTGTATACTATAAGCCTAGCTTTTGGTATAAACATTTATCTAGAAATAAGAATCACATTGGTCAGATGTCTACATTTATGATAAATGTAGTTGTTCAATTAATTTATATTGTAGATAACATGGTGTGTGGTGTCACACACAGAGGATCATGTTATCAGTACCTTATAAATTATAAACAGTAGCTCACGACCATGATGGAAAGGAACAAAACCATTGGAAGGTCGTAGTGTAATTAGGTATTAGTTTATCTTAACTATATAATTACACTAGTACACTTAGAGTGTATTGAGTACGACCATTTGAGGTCGTTCCTTTTATACTGACTTTATAAAGGAACAAAGACCTCAGTTATTATGGAAGTGTGTACTCTTAATCCTAATATAATAACAAGCACATATATTTGATATTTATTTCTTTAATTTACCAATGGGTGAGATTTAGTTCGATAAATCAATAAGCCCGATAAGTTGGGAAATGATATCACTTATAGTGTGTGTTGTTGATTATAGAAGGAAACTGTGTCCTAGAGATACTAGGTTGATAATGTCCTCAAGAGGAGCTCATAAGGATTGTCATGTTAAACCCTGCAGGTGGACCTAGTCCGACATGATGATAAGGTTGAGTGGTACTACTCTTGGACTAAGATATTAATTAAATGAGTTGTCAGTAAACTCACTTAATTAGTGGACATTCGATATCTTAAACACAGGGAGACTAACACACTCATAATAAGAAGGAGCCCAAAAATATAATTTGGGATTGGTGCGGTAGTTCAATAATAGTTCTCTAGTGGAATGAATTATTATTGATAAAATTAAGTTGTGTTTGGGGCGAACACGGGATGCTTAATTTTATCGGGAGACCAAAACCAATTCCTCCTCTCGGTCCCTATCGTAGCCTCTTATTTATAGAGTACTATACCCACCTATATCCACCTTCTATACCCACCTAAAGGGGGTCGGCCATGCTAGCTTGGGAACCAAGCTAGGGCCGGCCTAGGTATAAATTGGGGTGGCCGGCCCTAGCTTGAACCCAAGCTAGAGGGGCCGACCATATTAAATTAAAAGAATTTTAATTTTAGTTTTTATTATGTGGAAGATATAATTTATTAAAGAGAATTAAAATTAAAATATCTCTCTTGTAAAAGATCTACAAAAGATTAAAGAAAGAGATTAGATCTCTATCTTTATTTGTAGATTTGTGAGATATTTTATTTTCTCTTTAAAAATTATTCACATGTTGTAAAATTAAAATTATGAAAATTTAATTTTATCAACCATGAAGAGATTTTAGAAGAGAAATTTTAATTTTAAAATTTCCGGAAACAAATTAGGAAGTTTTAATTTGTTGATTAAAACTTGTCTAATTTACTTCCTTTTGATGTGGCCGGCCAATATAGTTTAATTGGGGAAATTTTATTTTATTTTTCTCAATTAAATCATGTTAAGGAAATTAAGAAAATTTTATTGTAATTAAATTTCCTAATTTGCCTATACCAAGGAATATAAAAGAAGGGGTGAGGGTGCCTTCATGGATGAACCTCTATTATTTCTCTCCCTCTTTTCCTTGGTGTTGTGTCCGGCCAACCTCTCTTCCTCTCTTCCTCTTGGTGGTGGTCGAACCTTCTCTATTGGCTTGGAGCTCTTGTGGTGGCCGGATACTACTCGGAGAAGAAGAAGAAGAAGGAGAGAAAACTTGTATCTCTTGGAGCTTGGTTGGTGTTTTGTTGTTCGTCCTTGGTGAAGCTTCTTTGTGTTGGCCGAACCTAGCTAGGAGGAGAAGAAGGTGCTTGGTGGTTTCTCATCTCGGAAGATCGTTGCCCACACAACGTCTGAGGTTAGAAGAGGAATACGGTAGAAGATACAGAGGTCTTTCTAGAAGGTATAACTAGTAATTTTTCTTTCCGCATCATGCTAGTCATTTATGGAAATAATATCAAATACAAGAGGCTTACGTTCTAGTATTTCGAATATATTTTTCGAAGTTGTGTTCTTTGTTTTGTTTTTTTTCCCTTGTGATTTGATTGTTATTTTCGGTTAACCTAAAGTTATTTTAGGAAATTAAATATTAGATTTCTATAAAAGGTTTTGTCTAGTCGGTGGTGGTTGCTCCCATATCAAAGAAGGTCATGTGCCTCGCTACGTCAGTACTGAGAACCAATTATGGAAATTAATATTTAATGGAATTAATAACTTAAGGTGATTTGGGTCGAACGTGTTAAGTTCCGCAGGAGATCCAAGTCAAAACCTAAAAGAACAAATAGATTAAGTTTTAGATCAAACGTGTTAAGTTCCGCAGGCGATCTAAAATTTAATTTAAAAGAACACATGGTAGCTAGGAAAAGGTTCAGACCTTTGTACAAAATTTTTCTACAGTGGAACCTCTAGGTTTTCCGAGTAGTAACCAACAATAAGGGCATAGCAAGTCATATCATAAATCATAACATATCATTTCATAAAGAACAACATGCTATATCATATCATAAATCATCATGTCATATAAATCATAGGGGCATAGCATGTCATATCATAAATCATATCATATCATCTCATAAAGAACATCATGCTATATCATATCATAAATCATCATGTCATATAAATCATAGGGGCATAGCATGTCATATCATAAATCATATCATATCATCTCATAAAGAACATCATGCTATATCATATCATAAATCATCATGTCATATAAATCATAGGGGCATAGCATGTCATATCATAAATCATATCATGCAAGATGTCTTTTAAAACATGTGTCATGTCATATGCAAGATGTCTTAAAATATATCATATAGTACTTGAACATAATATCATCATGAGGGTCCGGCTTGTACCACATACATACATAAATGCGCGCAATCCCTAGGACAGGGTAGCTAGCCCCGAACCTACTAGGGATCTAGGTCCGTACTACGACCGTCGACCTAGGGGCGTACTAAGGAGTCCGTCCCTTTACTAGACCCGTTCATAGTCCGTCGGCCTAGGGCGCTTATGGAGCCCACCCTTGGTACAAGCCATGCAAAGTAAAATAGCATATCATGGTTCATGTCATAACATAGCATATCATATCTTATCATATCATGAAGAGTGCTCTTAGTCCCCAAAGGGAAGCAACTCTTAGGCCTTCACTTATCATGTCATAAAGAGTGCTCTTAATCCCAACAAGAAGGGAAGCAACTCTTAGGCCTTTGCTTATCATATTATAAAGCATTCATATTTGGGCACATAGCACATCATAAGAGACATTATTATGCATGGATCATAAGCATACATAAATGAGCATATTATTTGTCATATCATAAAGCATGAATACTTGAGCACATAGCACATCATAAGAGACATTATCATGCATGGTTCATAGGTATACATAAATGAATAAATCACCTATCATAGAAAAGACATAATCATGCATGGAATCATTAAATAACATCTCTTAATTCATAACGTAGCATGTGAGGCACATCTAGGCTCCTAAACCCATTATGGCCGAAAGTTCAAGACTATGAACTTAAACTCTAAACAACATACAAGCATAAGAATCTCATGTTAACTTCATATCATATCATAAGTAAGGTCATAAGCATGTTAATCAAATTTTTAAGCTTTCCTAGGTCTTGATCCTTATCATGGCCGAATGTTCATGATGAAGGAAAATAAACTCCAAACAACATACAATCATGAATATCAAGCTAACTTCATATCATATCATAAGGAGATTCATGAGCATGCTAGATCAAATTTTTAGCTTCCTTGAACCCTAAAATTTGTTCATGGCCGAAACCTTCATGAAGAGGAAACCAAGTTCTAAGCAACATGCAAGCATAAAATCTAGCTAAATTCATATCATATCATAAGGAGGTTCATGAGCATGCTAGGTTAAATTTTTAGCTTCCTTGAACCCTAAAATTTGTTCATGGCTGAAACCTTCATGAAGAGGAAACCAAGCTCTAAGTAACATGCAAGCATAAATATCTAGCTAAATTCATATCATATCATAAGGAGATTCATGAGCATGCTAGGTTAAATTTTTAGCTTCCTTGAACCCTAAAATTTGTTCATGGCCGAAACCTTATGAAGAGGAAAATAAACTCTAAACAACATACAAGCATGAATATCAAGCTAACTCCATATCATATCATAAAGGAAATCATGAGCATGCTAGATTTAGTTTAAAGCTTCCTTAGGCACTAAAATTCTCCTTGCCCGAACCGTAAAGAACCATGTGTCTAGATTTCAAGCAACATCAAAACATGATAACCCTAAGTTAACTTTATATCATATCCTAAGGAGAGTCATGAACATGTTAGACTAAGTTTTAAGCTCTCCTAGGTCTTTCATTCACATCATGACCGAAACCCTATAGTGTAATACCACTAGGTTCCAACACATACAAGCATGCAAACACTTAGAATCATTCATATCATTTCATAAAGAAGATCATGAGCATGATAACCTAAATTTTTAACCTCTCTTAATCCATTATTTCAAGTCTTGGACGAACACTTTATGAGTATGGCATTAAGTTTTAAGAAACATACAAGCATAAGAACACCAAACCAATCTCTTATCATAGCATACATATCATAAGGACATAGTGAACATGGTTAGTTTAGGTCTTAAGCTTTCCTAGGTCTTTCATCTACACTTGGCCGAAAGTTCAAAATTATAGATCTAGGTTTTAAGTAAGCATACAACATAAGAACATTAACTAGCTTCCTATACTAGGATACTTATCATAAGAACATAATGAACATGATTATTTAGGTCTTGAACTTCCTTAAACCTTTTATTCATGTCTTGGCCGAACACCTTAGGAGCATGAAATTAAGTTTTAAGCATTCTAATCCTATGGAAAACATAAACAACTTGTACCACAGGTGAGGGGATACTTACATCCTTTCGCTTGTTGTTCCTAAAGAAAGTGGTACCCTTGTGAGGAGGAAGAAGGAGCTTCTCTTCCTAGTTCTCCCTTTTGTTTTCTCTTTCTTGTAAGGAGTAAACCTTGAGACTCCTTCTTAGTTTTCTTGGAGAGAAAACCTTAGCTTGGATTTTAGAAATTAGGGAGAGAGAGCTCTATGTCTCGGTGGAGAAGGAAGAAGGAGA
The DNA here is from genome assembly GCF_018446385.1 of Zingiber officinale. Lineage (NCBI taxonomy): Eukaryota > Viridiplantae > Streptophyta > Magnoliopsida > Zingiberales > Zingiberaceae > Zingiber > Zingiber officinale. Next base: position 75,409,230 of record NC_055992.1, read on the forward strand.
AAGAAGGAGGAGGAAGAACTAAAAACTTTTCTTTCTCTTTTCTTCTCTCAATCATATTTATTCCTCATGTAAATGAAACATGTCCTCATTCATCCCCTTAACCCCTCTATCTCTACCCTCTCTTAATTCCCACGAAATTAGAGGAAAAGAAGGAAGGAAAGCAACTTGGCTTTTGCTTGCTTCTTTCCTTAACCAAGAGGAAGAGGAGGTAAGATACTTGGTTTTCTCTTGTTCCTTTACTTAACTATCTTCTTACTTTTAACTACAATTTCCATTCTTTTCTATTCATCTATTATTCATTACTCTAGTGGTTATCATACACCAATTTAAATCTATTATTTGTGGGAGGTTCAAGGTTCAAACCTTAACCTCACTTTCTTTTTATTTTATTTTGGTTTCTATTTCCATTTCTCTTTTTCTTTTATTCTAAAGGAAGAAAATACTCATAGGTATAGCTTAACATTTCGTGGGTGTTACAATGGCTCTAGCTTGTTGACATCTCTGATTGGCTTAATTTGTTTTTAGACTAGATCACAAACCTGAAAAATCTAGAAATACCCCTCCTATTATAATTTTGCCTCATTATTTGGTGATATGATATAAGACGAGCTGTTGCCTTGTCCAAACTTCTTCTATCAAGTCAAGCTTCATAAGACGTCGATTGGCATTATCTTCGTCATATAAGCATCTTCGATCATATTCTACACCAATCTCGACTGATGCCACTGCTTCACCATCGTAAACCAGGTGAAAAGAAATTATACCTATTGATTCTCGGGGAGTTGTATGATATACCCATAATATACTGGGTAATTTATCCACCCAACTGCCTCCAACATGATCCAACTTGGTTTTAAGTCCTCAAACAATCTCTCTATTTGTTACTTCTGCCTTCCAATTGCTCAATGGATAAGCTACAGAGGTGAAGGCCTGTGTGATACCATATCCAAAACACCATTCTCGGATCCTTTTGCCCTGAAATTTCTTTCTTATTGGAAACCAACTTATGTGGAATGCAAAATCTACAAATAATATGTTGCCATAAGAATTTAATAACCATTTTCTCAGTTATTTTGGCTAAGGGCTCAACCTCCTCTCATTTTGAGAAATAATCCACTGCCACCAGTAAAAATCTCTTCTGAGAGGGTGCCAAGGGAAAAAGTCTTACTATGTCCATACCTCATTGATAGAATGAACAAGAAACAATAGAGGATTTTAGCAATCTATGGGGTGATGCGGGATGTTTTGGTGCTTTTGACAAGAAAAAAAAGTCTTTACTAATTGAGCTGCATCAGACTGTAAAGTAGGCCAAAAACACCCAGCCAATAATACTTTTCAGTGAGAGACCGACCTCCTACATGACTTCTGCAGGAACCCTAATGCACTTTCATTAAAATGTAGTGCACATTGTCTGGCCTAATGCACTTGAGTAAAGGACAGGAGAAGACTCTCTTATAAAGATGATCCCCAATCATAGTGAACCGACAAGCCCTTTTTTTTGAGTATACGTGCAACGTGCTTACTCCCCATCGGTTGGTAAAGTATCATGTTGTAAGAATAAGATAATTGGCATTCTCCAATCGCTTTGTAGCTCCAAGTTGGCCTGTCGTTGAATGCAAGCCGCTAATAACATTTACTCAATAGGCTTATCAAAATTCCAGGGAACTATGGTAGAGGATAATTTTGCTAGCTTATCTGCAGTTTGATTTTCTAAATAGGAAATCTTCTGTATGGTCACTTCTTGAAATTCTTCTTGTAATTTGTCAAATGCTTCTGCATATAACTTGAGCTGCTCATTGTTGATCTCAAAATTACCAGATAGTTATTGAGCTTCCAATTGAGAATCTGAATTGATTAAGACTAGGGTCAGCTCTTATGTGTCAAGCAGCTTGCAATCTAACTATTAATGCCTCATACTCTGCTTCATTATTGGTGGTCCGATAATTTAATCGAATATATAATTACATTTGATCTTCCCTGAATGATAAACCAAGAATACCTATCCCACTACCAAGAATACCTATTTGCGGGATGCCAAGGTGGAAGTTAGGTAAAAAATATACGATAAATGAAGGAGTTCCAGCAAATGTCCTTTTGTACTTCCCACCTTTTCTAATATTTCAAAGATGGTTTAAGAACAAGGAGATATCTAAAGAGTTAACTTGGCATGCTGATAAAAGAATTCATGATGGATACTTGTGTCATCTGGCTAATTCACCCTCTTAGAAAGTGGTGGATCACAACTGGCTAGATTTTGCTTCTGAGCCAAGAAATCTAAGATTGACCATATCAGTATATGGGATTAATCCCCATAGTTCGATGAGTTCTGCATATAGTTGTTGGGTAATTTTTATGATCACTTACAACCTTCCTCCGAGGTTATGTATGAAGAGAAAATTTATGATGCTCACTTTGATGATTTCTGGTCCCAAACAACCAGGGAATGATATTGATGTCTACTTAGCACCTCTAATTGAAGACCTAAAATGCTTATGAGATATAGGTGTTGATACATATGATGCATATCGAGAGGAAAATTTCTTGCTTAGAGTTGTTTTACTATGGACAATTAATGATTTCCCTGCATATGGGAACATGTTAGGTTGTGTTGCGAAAGGATATAATGCATGTCCAATATGCGATGAAGAAACATATTCAACAAGGTTAAAGCATAGTAGAACAATGTCATATACTGGCCATAGAAGGTTTCATCCTAGAATTCATATTTATCGAAGGCAAAATAAAGCATTTAACAGGAATCAAGAGTTTAACCTCGCACCAAAATCATTAACTGGCCATAAAGTATTAGAAAGAGTTGAAAGTATTAATTATCGTTTGGAAAAATTGAGTGGGAAGCTTCATTTAAAGGATGTTGATGAAAAATCATGCTAGAAAAAGAAGTCTATATTCTTTGAACTTGAGTATTGGAAACATTTACATGTTCAACATGTTCTTGATGTGATGCATATTGAAAAAAATGTTTGTGAAAGTCTCATTGGTACGTTACTTGACATTCCAAGAAAAACACAGATGGAGTAGCAGCAAGACTAGATCTTATGGAGATAAATATGAGGACTGATTTGGCACTAAAGATGGGGAAGAATAAAATATATTTGCCAGCAGCGTGTTTTACACTAAGGCGGAGAAAAGAAAATTTTCTAATTCTTTGTTAGGAATAAAGGCCCCAATAGGTTACTCATCCCATGTTAAAAACCTTGTGTCAATGAAGGGCTTGAAACTTGTTGGCCTTAAGTCACATGACTATCACACTTTGATGCAACAATTGCTTCCAGTGGCCATCCGTGGTGTCTTGCCTAAACATGTTAGAGATACTATCACTCGGTTGTGTGGCTTTTTCAATGTGTTATATAATAAAGTGAAAGATGTCTCAAAGTTGGATGATTTGCAAAGAGTGATTGTAATGCTATTGTGTTTACTTAAAAAATATTTTCCCCCATCTTTTTTTGATATAATGATTCATTTAACAGTTCATCTTGTGTGGGAGGTGAAGTTGTGTGAACCGGTATGGTATAGCATATGTACCCATTTGAAAGATTCATGAAGATCTAGAAAGACTATGTTGTTGGACCGTTGGGCCGGCTAAAAGGGTTGGTAAATAACCTGTCAATTAAAAACAGACAACCCTTCCTCGAACGATTAAGCTAACACTTGTAAAATGAATTAAGCAGATAAAAAGAAGCATAAAAGAAAAGACGAGGCACCAGATGTTTACTTGGTTGCAACCAATGTGGTTGTTAATCCAAGGAAGATTAAGCTCAAAAACTCCTTCAGGCGGAGAAGCCTCTTACAGCGTTTAGGCACAGAAAACAGAAGCTTAACTACAACTAAAGCATACAAGTGTTTGGAAATAGAATGATCATGATTGTTGAAAAGCTTCTAGACCAAGGCTATATTTATAGCCTTGGTCGGGGCGCCTGGAAGGGTTTCGGGCGCCCTGGGGGGGATAAAATTTATCCCCCAACGGTTGGATCGAGTCAAAGCTCGATCCTGTGAGAAAGTCACTTCCGGGCACCCCAGATAGTTCCGGGCGCCCCGGACAGCTCCGGGCACCCTGGACTGTTCTGGGCACCCCGGAGCCAAAAGTCAACCCTGTTGACTTTTGGTCCGTGCTCTCTTCTCCAGTTCAGCTCGCCTCTGGTCCGGGTCTTTCTGCTCCGGCTCCGCTTGCTTGGGTGATCTCTGACATCCGGAATAGGGCTCACCCGAACCCATCTTCCGGTCTTCACGAGCTTGCTTCCCTCCGGCTTCTCGTCCCTCAGAATTGCTACGTGTCCCTTCTCGTCCACCAGCGTACTCATCCGCAGACTTCGTCCCTCGGTCGCACCCCGTGCCGACCTTCGCGCTAGCTGCGTCTCTTGCTCCGCGAGCAATCTTCCGCTTCGGCTTTCGTACCTCAGAACCACCGCGCGCACTTCCTTCTCGTCCGCCGGTGTACTCTTCCGCAGCACCTCGTCCCTCGGACGCACAGCGTGCTGTCCTTTTCGCTAGCTGCGTCTTCCGCTCGAGTACCTGTGCTCCTAAGCTCCTGCACACTTAGACACAAGGTTAGAAACAACGCAGGACCTAACTTAACTTGTTGATCACACCAAAACAACCTTGGGGTTCCATCAATCTCCCCCTTTTTGGTGTGATCAACCCAAGTTAAGCTAGGGTCAAAAATAGATATGAAATTAAACAATTTATTGCAATAATGTACAACAAGATAGAAAAAATTAAATTTTGAAAATTTTTAATTTTTAATATTTGTACCTCCCCCTAGACTTATACTTTCCTTCTCCCCCTTTGATCACAATAAAATGGGGTTTAAAATTCTAAGTGTTTAAAGACTTAGAAACTTTTGAAAAGTTATCTGTTAAAATATTTCTAAGTCAACAATAGCTTTTTGAAAAGTTTCTAAGTTAAAAAAAAAACTTTCTGAGCCCAAAAAGACTTTTATGCAAGAAAATTTAAGCATTAAAAAAATTTCTATGCATTTATTTATTTATTTAGTTCTTAATTCTATTTATCATAAAGTTTTAAATTTCCATTTTAACTTATCATAATTTCTTAAATTAATCTTTTTCAGATTTAAAACCGCAAGTATTAAACATGTAAAAATTTGTATCATGTTAATTTCTATTTTTTGAATTTTTACTTCACAAAAATATTTGAATAGCATAAATTTTAACTTGATAAAATTTTTTGACAATATAAGAAGTTCTTTCGGAAAGGTGCAAAATTCGTTCGAAAGACTATTTTGTGATTTGCAAGAATTTAACGACAAAAATTCTAACTTGCAAAAATCTTTTAACAGTCGATCTCTTAATCCGAAAAATTCTTTCGATAACATATTTGGAAATAAATCTTTTGATAAAGTACTTAATTCGCAAGAATCTAGTTTGCAAGATTTGTTATACAAAAGTTTTTCTGAACCAAAAATCTCTTTTGATGAATCAATTTCTAATTCGAAAAAATCTTTAGGTAGCTTTTCGACTGGTTTAACCAATTGACTAGAAGATGGAGACCATACCGGACTTACCTTTTTGGCCGTAGGTTCTCCCCCTGTTCAATTAATTTCTTCCAAAGATTCTCCCCCTTCATCGATCTCGGGATGTACTTCGGCTGTTGGGGTTGTTTTGGTAATTTCTTCCGTCTCGGATTCTTCTGATGACGGCTCGATGTCTATTGAGGAGACGACTTCAACCGGTTCTTCATAGAGCATTAAGAACTTTTCCCAAAGTTCTTTCGCGCTTTTGTACTCTCCGACTCTGTCGAAATCTTTAGTTGGTATTGCGCTTAGAATGTGAAACTCTGCCCGAGCATTTGCCATGGACTCTTCACGTTGCTTCTTGTTCTAGAGGCGTATGCCGATTTTCTCTCCGTTCGTGTCTTTCGGTGCTTCATAACCTGTTTTCATTATTAGAGAAATACCAATATCAGAGTTAAAGGAATACCTTCATTTGTTGCTTCCATGAAGAAAGCTCCCCCTCGAATGCTGGTGGGTAGTCGCTAGCTCCGGCCATTGTTGCTTCAGACGGCGGTTAGTCCTTCTGAGGCGTCTCGGCTCTGATACCACTTGTTGGACCGTTGGGCCGGCTAGAAGGGTTGGTAAATAACCTGTCAATTAAAAACAGACAACCCTTCCTCGAACGATTAAGCTAACACTTGTAAAATGAATTAAGCAGATAAATAGAAGCATAAAAGAAAAGACGAGGCACTAGATGTTTACTTAGTTACAACCGATGTGGTTGTTAATCCAAGGAAGATTAAGCTCAAAAACTCCTTCAGGCGGAGAAACCTCTTACAGTGTTTAGGCACAGAAAATAGAAGCTTAACTACAACTAAAGCATACAAGTGTTTGGAAATAGAATGATCGTGATTGTTGAAAAGCTTCTGGACCAAGGCTATATTTACAGCCTTAGTCGGGGCGCCTAGAAGGGTTCCGGGCGTCCTGGGGGGGATAAAATTTATCCCCCAACGGTTGGATCGAGTCAAAGCTCGATCCTGTGAAATCACCGGCGCCCCGGCGCCGAGCCAAAAGTCAACCTCTGACTTTTGGTCCGTGGCTCTTCTCCAGCTCACCGCCTAGTCCGGTCTTTCGCTCGGCCCGCTTGCTTGGGTGATCTCTGACATCCAGAATAGGGCTCACCCGAACCCATCTTCCGATCTTCTCGAGCGTGCTTCCCTCCGGCTTCTCGTCCCTCAGAATTGCCGCGTGTCCCTTCTCGTCCACCAGCGTACTCATCCACAGACTTCGTCCCTCGGTTGCATCCCGTGCCGACCTTCGCGCTAGCTGCTTCTCTTGCTCCGCGAGCAATCTTCCGCTCCGGCTTTCGTACCTCGGAACCACCGCGCGCACTTCCTTCTCGTCCGTCGGTGTACCCTTCTGCAGCACCTCGTCCCTCGGATGCACAGCGTGCCGTCCTTTTCGCTAGCTGCGTCTTCCGCTCGAGTACCTGTGCTCCTAAGTTCCTGCACACTTAGACACAAGGTTAGAAACAACGCAGGACCTAACTTAACTTGTTGATCACACCAAAACAACCTTGGGGTTCCAACATATGTGTGAAATCACAATTGACCTGAAGGGTGTATAGCCGAAAGTTATATTACTGAAGAGGCTGTGGAATTTTGCTAAGACTACTTTTTTAGTGTGCATACAATTAGGATCCCATCAAGGCATCAAATAGTACAACTCACAAAGCCTCTGTCTGGTTCAGTAATTCACTCCACTAGTTATGATGAGTTACGTCAAGCACATCGTTATGTATTAGAAAAAGATGATGATGTTGATCCTTATATCGAGTAATTTCTCTAACCTATTAATACTTTCTTGCACTTTTCATACATTCAATTGGTTAACTTATCCCTAATCATTTCATCAGGGAGCACATGACATTTTTGAATGCAAAATTTCCTCATAAGGCTAAGTCCAAAAGGTGGCAACAAGATGAGCATAACCGAACATTTATTAACTAGTTACATGATCGTGTAAGTTTCATATGTTTTGAAATATAGGTTTTTTCAAAGGTAAGTTCAAATTTTATCACATTGTGAAATATAGGTTGCAAGTGCAGTTGGTCATTCCACTAGTCAAATATCAGAAAGGTTGAAGTGGATAGCGCGCGGACCTAGCAATCAAGTGTTAAAGTACTCTAGTTATTTGATTGATGGGGTTACTTATCATAGAAAAGAGCACAATGATATATGAGTTGTTCAAAACTCCAGAGTAAGCTTAATCGCAAAGACAATGCAAGTTGCTAGTTCAAAGGACAAAAATCCAATTGTGTTAGACATAATTTTTTGTGGAGTCATTCAAGAAATATGGGAATTTGATTACCAAAAATTTCAAGTTCCAATGTTTAAAAGTAATTGGGTTGAGAATAATAATGGTATTAAATTCGATGATCTTGGTTTCACGCTGGTAAGTCTCAAGAGAATTGGATTCAAATCTGACCCTTTTATATTGGCCAATCAGGCAAAGCAGGTATTTTACATAGAAGATCCTCAAGATCCTACATGACATGTTGTACTTGCAACACCTACCAGGGAGAACATTGAATATATAAATGATGATGAGTTGGAAATAAATAAGTGCAATCCTACATGGCATGAACCAGTAGGTTTTTAGTCTTTTAACTATCGTTCATTAGTTGTAAATGAAGTTCATTTGTTTATTGTATTTGGATAAATTTTATTTGCACATGAAACATATTCCTTTTTTTAATTATGATTCTTGTATGAGTAGCATTTTGAATGATATTGATGTATGATGCAAATGGAAAACTACTATACTTTATTTACCAATGCATTGCATAGTGTAATTTTATGAATGGCTAACAAGTTGTCAGTGCATGCAAGAATTGCGTCATTGGAGAACTTAACAAGATTCTAGAATTGTATCTCCTCATTGCTTTGTGGAAACTATGGCATCTCTTGGAAAACAGAGTATAAGAAATGGAATTCTGGTACACAGAAATATTGTAGGAACCAAAGAAGTTAATTATGTAAATTCTAGAAATTTTGGAAATTCTAGTACAGTAATGGAACTCTAGAGACTGAAACAATAAGAACTTCAAGAGGTCGCACTCATTTGGATAAGCTGGTTAGGCAAAGGGTCTACGGAATTAGAAAGGATGTAACATGTAGCGACCCACCTTCTACACTACTACTACTACTCTAAAGGTGGACGTTACCTAACTACTACTCTACTTAACAGGTATGATTAAAAACCACATGGAAACCCTACCGAAAAATTTCGACAGAGTCCCCCCTGTACCGGTGACCAAATCAACAATACAAACAGTGTATACACTCAGCCACAGGCGGCTGGAACATATAATTACACAACCACACAGTAATAAAAAAATAATAACTCAAAGGAAACTATTCTAGCAATGATGAACAACACAAAAACTCAAACAATAGACATAACAAGCTACAAGTGCGGAATAGACCCAATTACAATCTCAACTTCATCATAGCATTAAGGAGAAAAGAAAAAGGAAACTCTAAACAGATAAGGTTTGACAACTCCTTAGCAAACTCTTGATCTCTCCATAGTCCAGCCATTACACACCTTCATCACCACCACCTTGTCGCCTTCCTTTCATACTTTAGCTTTTCCTTTATCTGCAGTAGGAGGAAGTGCAGTCTATAAGCAAAACTTGCTTAGTAAGCGCTATCTAACTCACAAAAACACGAATATGCATGTATACAGAAAGATCTAGAAACTATATGCTCTCTAAGAAAGTAAAGCACAAAAATATCTGCTCATGTGAAACTAATAGCAAAGAAAAGCTAAGGAATCTACTCATGTAATTCTAATAGCTAATCATGCTGCTCATCTAATAGGTAAACATGAAAAACTACTCATCTACTAGATAAACATGGTAGAATAAAGAACTAAACTTACTGATTTTTAGAACTATATGAAACTTATTTCATTTGTTCTAAACTTAATCTTTAATACTTTATGTTTATGTAAAACTCGTTTTACTTGTTCAAAAACTTATACTTATAATACTTCAAAATAATAATCAACTTCTTCTTGGGCCCAGGCTTAGTACCATCTTATATGCGTTCCCTAATAGGTTGGGGTAGCGAGCCACCAATCCTAAAAGAGCAGACCTTGGTCTACCAGGGCCAAGACCTTGGAATTAGACACCTGGATTTGTTTAACGATAACCTTTTGAAGTCGAGTACTAGTCTCTTCTTAAAAGTAAAATACTTATAATCTTAATTACTTCTTCTTTAAATGCCTTGGCATTTTAATAAGCACCTTGTGTGCCAAAATCCCTAAAGTCTTGACTTTGGGATCTACTTAAGGCCTTGACCTTTTCCATTCTTTTCTTTATCTTTCTTATACTTTTCTTTAAATCCAAAATACTGATAGGGTATTTTTCCATATGCATCTATAAGTGAAATCAACTAGGTAACACATAATCATGCATATTTAAAGGAAATGAATACTTAATGAAATAAAACTGCACTGCAAAGGAAATTACTCATATACATAACAACATAGTTGCTGGACAAAAAGATGAAAACTCCAAACATAGCATTCTTCTAAATCCTTTTCATTCCAAGAGGGAAACATTAAAACCCTATCTAACCTCTTCCACATTCCTTTATTGACTATGATGGTCAGCATCTTTAGGAAGTTTACAAATACTTTATGTTAGCTAACTGTGATTAATACTATTATGACTTATTGTTCTACTTGCTAATTGATACATGGAACAAGATTGAAACTTATACCTTATTTAAAGCTTAAAAACTAAATGCTTGCTGTAGCTTTTCATATAAATGCTCCGTGGTGCAAATCCTTAGGCTTTTCATATAAATGTTCTACACTTCAATGAACTTGAATGATGGGTATTGCTGAAGTGGTTTTCAGCTCCAAACAACTACACTAACTTAGAATTTCAGAACTCACAGGAAATAAAACACCACGGAATGCACTAGAAACATCGAAGAAATTCCCACAAGGAATCCAAGTTCACTGTAATTCAGTGGGCAGAATCACAGTAATTGAATCTATACTAAGCTGTGATAATTCTATAAATTGAACAGCATCGAATCAACCTCCTATCTACCTCATCAGCCCAATATTTCATTACAATAGGTAAACAAAGCCATCACAATCTACTATGACCTCCATGGCCATTTGAAGGAAATAAAGCTTCAACAAATCAACTAAGACATCAAGAACCAGAACCCGGAACTCACTATCATGAGAAAACGTGCAAAACCAAAGGTATTCTCCTAAGCAATCAAAAAGGAACAAAACACCACTATAATCTGTGACTGGAAACCAAATTCCATCTCAACACACTTCGAAGATAAAGACGGAAACGAAGATCCGAAAGCTACTCCTACTGCAGGTGAGAAGTACTTACATTGCTTTCATGAACTTACAGCCGAAGGAAGGAGGAAGACTCTTGGATTCCGGGTGAGGTGAAGATCTCGGCGATACCTCTACGTCTTCACCTTCTCCTCGACGAAGGGGATCAAAATCGGACAAGGTTTGTCCGAAGAAAGCCATCGCCGGCCGCCAGAGAAAGGAAACTTAGCTCCACCGCCTCTTTCGCCCGAGCAGAAGTCGCGACACCGAGGAAACGGGATTTAGGGTTCGGGGAAAAGAAATTCGATCCTTTTTAAAACTAGGGTTTCGATTATAACTTTAGCTTATATATTTGTCGCTGCATATCTGTTTAACACCGACCCCTGGCACAGTTGGTCCGTTGGACTTTGCTCGAAGCCACAGGTCTGGGCTTCGATTCTCAGCCGCGCCCCTTTTTCTCCAATTTATTTTAAACGTTCAAACTACTGCATATATACATTTCGCTCCATATATATTCACAAAACAACTACAGACCGGTTGGTTGGGCTGGGTTCGGCTGAGGTTCAGCTCGGTTCAAGGTCTCGGGTTCGCGTCTCACCTTCAATGTTTTTTATCAAAACTTTTTTCTTTTTGTAACCCCACTAAACGACCTTCAAAAATTACGTAAAAATACTCTAAAAATTCCTAAAAATCTCTAGAATATTTTAAAAGTATTTCTAAATATTTTTATGGACTTTTAGAACTTGAAATAGGGAAAATTGGGTCGTTACAATTCCCCATATCTTATAAAAAGTTCGTCCTTGAACTTATAATAGCTCTGGATATTTCTCTCTCATACTGTCCTCCTGCTCCCAAGTGACTTCCTCATGCTTCTGGTTCTGCCAGATAACCTTCACTAGTGGCACTTCTTTATTTGTTATTCTCTTGACTGCTCTGTCCACTATCTGTGTAGGTCTGCTCTCATAACTAAGATCCTCTTGGATCTGCACTGACTGAGGCTGAATCACTTGGCTAGGGTCGTGGAGACACTTCTTTAGCAGAGAGATATGAAATACATTATGTATTGCTGACATGTCCTGTGGTAAATCCAGCTTGTAAGCTACTTTCCCAAACCTTTCTGTGATCAGGTAAGGTCCTACATAACGAGGAATTAATTTTCCCTTCTTGCCAAATCTCATCACTCCCTTCATAGGAGCGACCTTGAGAAAAACTAAATCCCCTACTTGGAATTCAAGTGGCCTACAGCATGTGTCAGTATAACTCTTCTGTCTACTCTGGGTAGTCTCAATTCTCTGTTTGATCTTCTAAATAGCCTAAGTAGTCTCATCTATCAGCTCTGTCTGAATGCCCAGTTCCACTTCCATCTCTCTTCTTTCACCTGCTTCTTGCAGGCAAATGGGTGATCTGCACTTCCTGCCATACAATGCCTCATAAGGAGCCATCTTGATGGTGGCCTGATAGCTGTTGTTGTAGGAAAATTCAACTAAGCACAGGTACTTGCACCAACTTCCCTTGAAATCTAGTGCACAAGCTCTGAGCATATCTTCTAGAATCTGATTTACTCGCTCTGTCTGTCCATCAGTTTGAGGATGGAAGGCTGTGCTGAACTTGAGTTTGGTGCCTAGTGCTGTCTGAACACACTCCCAGAAGTGAGTGGTGAAGTGCCCATCTCTATCAGAAACAATAGATTTATGAACTCCGTGAAGTCTAATCACCTCTTTAACATACAGCTGTGCCAACTGCTCTATAGAGTGAGACACCTTGATGGCTAGAAAATAAGCAGACTTGGTCAATCTGTCCACTATCACCCATATCGCATCATATCCATTTGTGGTTCTTGGGAGACCAGTTATGAAGTCCATGGATATGTCTTCCTACTTCCTCTCTGGTATAGTAAGAGGCTGTAGAAGTCCTCCTGGTCTCTGGTGTTCTGCTTTGACCCTCTGACATGTCAGGCAGGTACTGACATATTTAGCTACATCTCTTTTGAGTCCAAACCACCAGAATCTTTGTTTCACGTCTTGATACATCTTGGTAGAACCAGGATGCATGGAATAAGGTGTACTATGAGCTTCTTCTAAAATTTTCTTTCTCAGCTCTTCATCATTGGGAACGCAAAGGTGGCTCCCCTGATAAAGAATTCCACTGTCTGATACTCGAAACTCCGAATTTCCTTCTTCTTGTATCCCTTGCTTGATCTTTTGGATATCTGGATCTTCACTTTGCTTTCTCTGTATATCCTCAAGCGGGGTTGACTCTAAGGTCAATGAAGAGAGTTTCCCATAAATAATTTCCATTCCAAAATCTGACAACTCCTTCTGTAGTGGTAGGGCTAATGATGACAAAGACATCAGCGATGCACTGGATTCTCTGCTTAGTGCATCTGCCACTTTATTAGCTTTTCCTGGGTGGTAGAGGATTTCACAGTCATAATCTTTGACCAACTCTAGCCACCTACGCTGTCTCATGTTTAAGTCTTTCTGAGTGAAAAAGTACTTAAGACTCTGATGGTCTGTGAAAATTCTGCACTGGACGCCATACAAATAATATCGCCAGAGTTTTAGTGCAAAGACCACAGCTGCCAGGTCAAGATCATGAGTGGGGTAGTTCTTTTCATAATCTTTGAGTTGTCTGGAAGCATAAGCTATCACTTTTCCTTCCTGCATGAGTACAGCTCCTAAGCCCATCTTGGAAGCATCACTGTAGATGTCAAAACTCTTGTCACTTTCTGGAACTGTCGAGATAGGAGCACTGGTCAGTCTCTTCTTGAGCTCTTGGAAACTCTGCTCACATTTATCTAACCATTCAAACTTTCTGTTCTTTCTGGTGAGGGCTGTTAGTGGAGAGACTATCCTGGAAAAATCCTCCACGAATTTCCTGTAGTACCCAGCTAAACCAAGGAAGCTTCTGATCTCCCTGGCATTCTTGGGTCTGCTCTAGTTGTTGACTGCTTCTATTTTGGCTGGATCCAATTGGATGCCTTCTTTAGAAATTATGTGACCTAGAAATGCCACCTGATCTTACCAGAACTCGCACTTTGAGAACTTAGCGTAAAGCTACTTTTGCTGAAGAGTCTGCAGTACTATCCTCAAGTGCATGTCATGCTCCTCTGGGGTTCTGGAATAGATTAGAATGTCGTCGATGAACACAATGACAAATTTTTCAAGGTATTCTCTGAACACTCTGTTCATCAGGTCCATGAAAACTGCAGGTGCATTAGTCACACCAAAAGGCATGACTACGAACTCGTAGTGTCCGTATCTGGTCCTGAAAGTCGTTCTAGGTATGTCTCTTTCCTTCACTTTTAGCTGATGGTACCCAGAGCGCAGGTCTATCTTTGAGAATACTGTCGCCCCTCTCAACTGATCAAATAAGTCGTCGATCCTGGGAAGGGGGTACTTGTTCTTGATTGTCACCTGATTCAGAGCTCAATTGTCTATGCACATCGGCATAGATCCGTCCTTCTTCTTGACGAACAACACGGGAGCTCCCCATGGTGAATGACTAGGGCGGATGAAGCCTTTGTCAAGCAGCTCCTGAAGTTGTTCTTGTAGTTCTTTCATCTCTACTGGAGACATGCGGTATGGAGCTTTTGAAATTGGACTGGTACCAGGAACCAGTTCAATCTCAAACTCCACTTCTCTGTTAAGAGGTAATCCAGGTAGCTCTTATGGGAATACCTCTGGATACTCACAGACTACCCGAACTTCCTTCTGCTTGGGTCTTTCTTGTTCTTCTGTACTTACAATGTGCGCAAGAAAACCAGCACACCCTTTAGCTAACATCTGGTGAGCTGTGAGAGAAGAAAGGAACTTCTGGGTCTTCCTCTTTGGCACCCCTGTGAACTCAAAGGATGGTTCACCTTCTGGACTAAAGATCACTTTCCTTCTGCGGCAGTCCACTGAAGCACCGTACTTGCTGAGGAAATTCATACCCAAAATGATATCAAAATCCTGCATTGCGAGGTCTACTAGATCTACACATAGCTCACGATCTGAAATTCTGACTGGTACAGCCCGAAACCACTGGTAGGATTCCATGACTTCCCCAGAAGGTTGGGTCGTCAGGAACTTGGAGTTCATGTTTTCTGTAGGTACCTGTAATTCTTTGGCAAAGGGTACTGATACAAAAGAATGGGTCGCTCCAGTATCAAATAGTGCAGTAGCTAAATGCTGAAAAATAAGAACTTGACCTGTTACGACCGTCGAGGCACTAGCAGCTTCTTCTTTGGTGAGGGAGAATACTCTGGAACTGGCTGGATCTGGTGGGGCTTCCAACCTTCCTTGACTGATCTGAGGTCCTTCCAGAGTTGCAGGCATATAATGTAGCTGAGGTTTGCCTCCATATTGTATTGGCTGTGACTGAGGTGCTTTGAGCTTGTTAGGGCACTCTTTAGCCATGTGTCCTTCTTGCCCACAAGAATAGCATCCAGTCTTACCCAAAAGACAAGCTCTTGGATGTGTTCTCCCACATTTAGGACAGAGAGGGATCTTGGTCTGCTTATTTGCTGGTCCACCTTTCTGGTTACCTCCTGAGTTCCACTGCTTTCTTTTGTTACCCTTGCCTTTCCAGTTCTGCTTATTTGCCTGAGGTTTCTGACTCCCAACTGTCTTGTCTTCGATCTTGACTGGCTTATGCTGCGCTCGTTGTGCTCTGATGCTGTCTAGATAGTGCTCAGCAACTAATGCTCTGCTGACCAGCTCTTCGCCAGTCTGAGGCTGATGAGCTCCACTACTCACATTAAGTGCTATCACTGGCCTCAGCATCCTGAGCATCAGTCTGACTCGTTCCTTCTCCGTGCTTACTAGTTGTGGGTATAGACGAGCTAGCCTATTGAATTTCTTTACTGCTTCTTCCACTGATAGGTCACCTTGTCTGAATTCTATGAACTCCTCATATGCTTATTGGTGATCGCTGACGGAAGAATTCTTCATAAAACTCTGCTTCAAAGTCAGTCCAGCTCATCTGATTAATTGTTCTCTTGCTTTTAACTCTCTCCCACCACATACGAGTATCTCCAGATAGGCAGAATGAGGCACACTTGACCTTCTCGACTTCTGGCCAGTCAAGAAGCTCCATGGTGCTCTCCAGTAACTTGAACCAAGCCTGAGCATCCCAGGGCTCAGTCGTGCCTGAGAAACTCTCTGGCTTCAGTTTTAGCCGCTGTATCAGATATGCTTCTTGTCTTCTAGGTGCTGTGGGGACTTCCAGGGTAGTTAGTGGAACCTCAGTCACCATTGGAGTCTCCACATTAATGGTTGGAGGAGTGGGAGGGACTGGCTGCTGATTCGCCATCAGATTGACGATCACTTGCTGCTGCTCTGCTACTTGTCTCTGGAGTTGAGCAACAACTTCAGAGAGATTTGGTTCAGCTGCTCTGGGCTCTTCGTTCTCCTGAGTTCGACCCTCAGTACGAGCGGTACGGGGGCGTCCTTTTCTTGACATCTAATTATGCAAGGAAAAAGAAAGACTTGATATATTCTCTATCCTTTCTGAACAAACTTAGGTATTTAGATAACAGAGAAATAAAACTTCTACCTTACTAAAGCGCATATAAACAAATACTCTAGACTGCAAATAATAAAGAAAGCATAAGAAAGAAACCTTAAATACTTTCTTACTTGAAGACGGCAAGAATGATGCTGATGTGTGTGTGATGTTGGAGAATGGAACACTGCTCTGATACCAACTGTAACGACCCACCTTCTACACTACTACTACTACTCTAAAGGTGGACGTTACCTAACTACTACTCTACTTAATAGGTATGATTAAAAACCACATGGAAACCCTACCGAAAAATTTCGATATAGTCTCCCCTGTACCGGTGACCAAATCAACAATACAAAAGTGTATACTCAGCCACAGGCGGCTGGAACATATAATTACACAACCACGCAGTGATAAAAAAACAATAACTAAAAGGAAACTATTCTAGCAATGATGAACAACACAATAACTCAAACAATAGACATAACAAGCTACAAGTGCGGAATAGACCCAATTACAATCTCAACTTCATCATAGCATTAAGGAGAAAAGAAAAAGGAAACTCAAAACAGATAAGTTTTGACAACTCCTTAGCAAACTCTTGATCTCTCCATAGTCCAGCCATCACACCTTCATCACCACCACCTTGTCGCCTTCCTTTCAT
The DNA here is from genome assembly GCF_018446385.1 of Zingiber officinale. Lineage (NCBI taxonomy): Eukaryota > Viridiplantae > Streptophyta > Magnoliopsida > Zingiberales > Zingiberaceae > Zingiber > Zingiber officinale. The sequence goes on from NC_055992.1 coordinate 75,426,227, forward strand.
ACTTTAGCTTTTCCTTTATCTGCAGTAGGAGGAAGTGCAGTCTATAAGCAAAATTTACTTAGTAAGCGCTATCTAACTCACAAAAACATGAATATGCATGTATACAGAAAGATCTAGAAACTACATGCTCTCTAAGAAAGTAAAGCACAAAAATATCTGCTCATGTCAAACTACTCATCTACTAGATAAACATGGTAGAATAAAGAACTAAACTTACTGATTTTTAGAACTATATGAAACTTATTTCATTTGTTCTAAACATAATCTTTAATATTTTATGTTTATGTAAAACTCATTTTACTTTTTCAAACACTTATACTTATAATACTTCAAAATAATAATCAACTTTTTCTTGGGCACAGGCTTAGTACCATCTTATGCACGTTCCCTAATAGGTTGGGGTAGCAAGCCACCAATCCTAAAAGAGCAGACCTTGGTCTACCAGGGCCAAGACCTTGGAATTAGACACCTGGATTTGTTTAACGACAACCTTGTGAAGTCGGGTACTAGCCTCTTCGTAAAAGTAAAATACTTATAATCTTAATTACTTCTTCTTTAAATGCCTTGGCATTTTAATAAGCACCTTGTGTGCCAAAATCCCTAAAGTCTTGACTTTGGGATCTACTTAAGGCCTTGGCCTTTTCCTTTCTTTTCTTTATCTTTCTTATACTTTTCTTTAAACCCAAAATACTGATAGGGTATTTTTCCATATGCATCTATAAGTGAAATCAACTAGGTAACACATAATCATGCATATTTAAAGGAAATGAATACTTAATGAAATAAAACTGCACTGCAAAGGAAATTACTCATATACATAACAACATAGTTGCTAGACAAAAAGATGAAAACCCCAAACATAGCATTCTTCTAAATCCTTTTCATTCCAAGAGGGAAACATTAAAACCCTATCTAAGCACTTCCACATTCCTTTATTAACTATGATGGTCAGCATCTTTAGGAAGTTTACAAATACTTTATGTTAGCTAACTGTGATTAATACTATTATGACTTATTGTTCTACTTGTTAATTGATACATGGAACAAGATTGAAACTTATACCTTATTTAAAGCTTAAAAACTAAATGCTTGCTGTAGCTTTTCATATAAATGCTCTGTGGTGCAAATCCTTAGGCTTTTCATATAAATGTTCTACACTTCAATGAACTTGAATGATGGGTATTGCTGAAGTGGTTTTCAGCTCTAAACAACTACACTAACTTAGAATTTCAGAACTCACAGGAAATAAAACACCACGGAATGCACTAGAAACATCGAAGAAATTCCCACAAGGAATCCAAGTTCACTGTAATTCAGTGGGCAGAATCATAGTAATCGAATCTATACTAAGCTGTGATAATTATATAAATTGAACAGCATCGAATCAACCTCCTATCTACCTCATCAGTCCAATATTTCATTACAATAGGTAAACAAAGCCATCACAATCTACCATGACCTCCATGGCCATTTGAAGGAAACAAAGCTTCAACCAATCAACTAAGACATCAAGAACCAGAACCCGGAACTCACTGTCATGAGAAAACGTGCAAAACCAAAGGTATTCTCCTAAGCAATCCAAAAGGAACAAAACACCACTATAATCTGTGACTGGAAACCAAATTCCATCTCAACACACTTCGAAGATAAAGATGGAAACGAAGATCCAAAAGCTACTCCTACTGCAGGTGAGAAGCACTTACATCGCTTTCTTGGACTTACAGCCGAAAGAAGGAGGAAGACTCTAGGATTCCGGGTGAGGTGAAGATCTCGGCGATTCTCGGAAGAAATCCTTCGCCGGCCGCCGGAGAAAGGAAACTTAGCTCCGCCGCCTCTTTCGCCCGAGCAGAAGTTGCGACGCCGCGCAGAAGAGGAGAGGAAACGGGATTTAGGGTTCAGGGAAAAGAAATTCGATCCTTTTTAAAACTAGGGTTTCGATTATAACTTTAGCTTATATATTTGTCGCTGCATATCTGTTTAACACCGACCCCTGGCACAGTTGGTCCGTTGGGCTTTGCTCGAAGCCACAGGTCTGGGCTTCGATTCTCAGCCGCACCCCTTTTTCTCCAATTTATTTTAAACGTTCCAACTACTGCATATATACATTTCGCTCCAAATATATTCACAAAACAACTATAGACCTGTTGGTTGGGCTGGGTTCGGCTGAGATTCGGCTTGGGTCAAGGTCTCAGGTTCGAGTCTCACCTTCAACGTTTTTTATCAAAACTTCTTTCTTTTTGTAACCCCACTAAACGATCTTCAAAAATTACATAAAAATACTCTAAAAATTTCTAAAAATTTCTAGAATATTTTAAAAGTATTTCTAAATATTTTTATGGACTTTTAGAACTTGAAATAGGGAAAATTGGGTCGTTACAATTCCCCATACCTTATAAAAAGTTCGTCCTCGAACTTAGAATAGCACTGGATATTTCTCTCTCATACTGTCCTCCCGCTCCCAAGTGACTTCCTCGTGCTTCTGGTTCTGCCAGATAACCTTCACTAGTGGCACTTCTTTATTTTTAGTCTCTTGACTGCTCTGTCCACTATCTGTGTAGGTCTGCTCTCATAACTAAGATCCTCTTGGATCTGCACTGACTGAGGCTGAATCACTTGGCTAGGGTCGTGGAGACACTTCTTTAGCAGAGAGACATGAAATACATTATGTATTGCTGACATGTCCTGTGGTAAATCCAGCTTGTAAGCTACTTTCCCAAACCTTTCTGTGATCAGGTAAGGTCCTACATAACGAGGACTTAATTTTCCCTTCTTGCCAAATCTCATCACTCCCTTCATAGGAGCGACCTTGAGAAAAACTGAATCCCCTACTTGGAATTCAAGTGGCCTACGGCGTGTGTCAATATAACTCTTCTGTCTACTCTGGGCAGTCTCAATTCTCTGTCTGATCTTCTGAATAGCCTGAGTAGTCTCATCTATCAGCTCTGTCTGAATGCCCAGTTCCACTTCCATCTCTCTTCTTTCACCTGCTTCTTGCAAGCAAATGGGTGATCTGCACTTCCTGCCATACAATGACTTATAAGGAGCCATCTTGATGGTGGCCTGGTAGTTGTTGTTGTAAGTAAATTCAGCTAAGCACAGGTACTTGCACCAACTTCCCTTGAAATCTAGTGCACAAGCTCTGAGCATATCTTCTAGAATCTGATTTACTCGCTCTGTCTGTCCATCAGTCTGAGGAAGGAAGGCTGTGCTGAACTTGAGTTTGGTGCCTAGTGCAGTCTGAACACACTCCCAGAAGTGAGAGGTGAAGCGCCCATCTCTATCAGAAACAATAGATTTAGGAACTCTGTGAAGTCTGATCACCTCTTTAACATACAGCTGTTCCAACTGCTCTATAGAGTGAGACACCTTGATGGCTAGAAAATGAGCAGACTTGGTCAATCTGTCCATTATCACCCATATCGCATCATATCCATTTGTGGTTCTTGGGAGAACTGTTATGAAGTCCATGGATATGTCTTCCCACTTCCACTCTGGTATAGGAAGAGGCTGTAGAAGTCCTCCTGGTCTCTAGTATTCTGCTTTGACCCTCTGACATGTCAGGCAGGTACTGACATATTTAACTACATCTCTTTTGAGTCCAGACCACCAGAATCTCTGTTTCCCGTCTTGATACATCTTGGTAGAACCAGGATGCATGGAATAAGGTGTACTATGAGCTTCTTCTAAAATTTTCTTTCTCAGCTCTTCATCATTGGGAACACAAAGGCGGCTCCCCTGATAAAGAATTCCACTGTCAGATACTCGAAACTCTGAATTTCCTTCTTCTTGTATACCTTGCTTGATCTTTTGGATATCAGGATCTTCACTTTGCTTTCTCTGTATATCCTCAAGCTGGGTTGACTCTAAGGTCAATGCAGAGAGTTGCCCATAAATAATTTCCATTCCAAAATCTGACAACTCCTTCTACAGTGGTAGGGCTAATGATGACAAAGACATCAGGGATGCACTGGATTTTCTGCTTAGTGCATCTGCCACTTTATTAGCTTTGCCTGGGTGGTAGAGGATTTCACAGTCATAATCTTTGACCAACTCTAGCCACCTACGTTGTCTCATGTTTAAGTCCTTCTGAGTGAAAAAGTACTTAAGACTCTGATGGTCTGTGAAAATTCTGCACTGAACGCCATACAAATAATGTCGCCAGAGTTTTAGTGCAAAGACCACAGCTGCTAGCTCAAGATCATGAGTGGGGTAGTTATTTTCATAATCTTTGAGTTGTCTGGAAGCATAAGCTATCACTTTTCCTTCCTGCATGAGTACAGCTCCTAAGCCCATCTTGGAAGCATCACTGTAGATGTCAAAACTCTTGTCACTTTCTGGAACTGTCGGGATAGGAGCACTGGTCAGTCTCTTCTTGAGCTCTTGGAAACTCTGCTCACATTTATCTAACCATTCAAACTTTCTGTTCTTTCTGGTGAGGGCTGTTAGTGGAGAGACTATCCTGGAAAAATCCTCCACGAATTTCCTGTAGTACCCAGCTAAACCAAGGAAGCTTCTGATCTCCCTGGCATTCTTGGGTCTGCTCTAGTTGTTGACTGCTTCTATTTTGGCTGGATCCAATTGGATGTCTTCTTTAGAAATTATGTGACCTAGAAATGCCACCTGATCTTACCAGAACTCGCACTTTGAGAACTTAGCGTAAAGCTGCTTTTGCTGAAGAGTCTGCAGTACTATCCTCAAGTGCATGTCATGCTCCTCTGGGGTTCTGGAATAGATTAGAATGTCGTCGATAAACACAATGACAAATTTTCAAGGTATTCTCTGAACACTCTGTTCATCAGGTCCATGAAAACTGCAGGTGCATTAGTCACACCAAAAGGCATGACTACGAACTCGTAGTGTCCGTATCTGGTCCTGAAAGCCGTTCTGGGTATGTCTCTTTCCTTCACTTTTAGCTGATGGTACCCAGAGCGCAGGTCTATCTTTGAGAATACTGTCGCCCCTCTCAACTGATCAAATAAGTCGTCGATCCTGGGAAGGGGGTACTTGTTCTTGATTGTCACTTGATTCAGAGCTCTATAATCTAAGCACATCCGCATAGATCTGTCCTTATTCTTGACGAACAACACGGGAGCTCCCCAGGGTGAATGACTAGGGTGGATGAAGCCTTTGTCAAGCAGCTCCTGAAGTTGTTCTTGTAGTTCTTTCAGCTCTGCTGGAGACATGCGGTATGGAGCTTTTGAAATTGGACCGGTACCAGGAACCAGTTCAATCTCAAACTCCACTTCTCTGTTGGGAGGTAGTCCAGGTCGCTCTTATGGGAATACCTTTGGATACTCACAGACTACCCGAACTTCCTCCTGCTTGGGTCTTTCTAGTTCTTCTGTACTCACAATGTGCGCATGAAAACCAGCACACCCTTTAGCTAACATCTGGTGAGCTGTGAGAGAAGAAAGGAACTTCTGGGTCTTCCTCTTTGGCACCCCTGTGAACTCAAAGGATGGTTCACCTTCTGGACTAAAGATCACTTTCCTTCTGTGGCAGTCCACTGAAGCACCGTACTTGCTAAGGAAATTCATACCCAAAATGATATCAAAATCCTGCATTGCGAGGACAAATAGATCTACACATAGCTCACAATCTGAAATTCTGACTGGTACAGCCCGAAACCACTGGTAGGATTCCATGACTTCCCCAGAAGGTTGGGTCGTCAGGAACTTGGAGTTCATGTTTTCTGTAGGTACCTGTAATTCTTTGGCAAAGGGTACTGATACAAAAGAATGGGTCACTCCAGTATCAAATAGTGCAGTAGCTAAATGCTAAAAAATAACTACTTGACCTGTTACGACCGTCGAGGCACTAGCAGCTTCTTCTTTGGTGTGGGAGAATACTCTGGCACTGGCTGGATCTGGTGGGGCTTCCAACCTTCCTTGACTGATCTGAGATCCTTCCAGAGTTGCAGGAATATAATGTAGCTGAGGTTTGCCTCCATATTGTATTGGCTGTGACTGAGGTGCTTTGAGCTAGTTAGGGCATTCTTTAGCCATGTGTCCTTCTTGCCCACATGAATAGCATCCAGTCTTGCCCAAAAGACAAGCTTCTGGATGTGCTCTCCCACATATAGGACAAAGAGGGATCTTGGTCTGCTTATTTGCTGGTCCCCCTTTTTGGTTACCTCCTGAGTTCCACTGCTTTCTTTTGTTACCATTGCCTTTCCAGTTCTGCTTATTTGCCTGAGATTTCTGACTCCCAACTGTCTTGTCTTCGATCTTGACTGGCTTATGCTACGCTCGTTGCGCTCTGATGCTGTCTAGATAGTGCTCAGCAACTAATGCTCTGCTGACCAGCTCTTCGCCAGTCTGAGGCTGATGAGCTCCACTACTCACATTAAGTGCTATCACTGGCCTCAGCATCTTGAGCATCAGTCTGACTCGTTCCTTCTCCGTGCTTACTAGCTCTGGGCAGAGACGAGCTAGCCTAATGAATTTTTTTACTGCTTCTTCCACTGACAGGTCACCTTGTCTGAATTCTATGAACTCCTCATAATGCTTATTGGTGATCCGCTGACGGAAGAATTCTTCATAAAACTCTACTTCAAAGTCAGTCCAGCTCATCTGATTAATTGTTCTCTTGCTTTTAACTCTCTCCCAACACATACGAGCATCTCTAGATAGGCAGAATGAGGCACACTTGACCTTCTCGACTTCTGGCCAGTGAAGAAGCTCCTTGGTGCTCTCCAGTGTCTTGAACCAATCCTGAGCATCCCAGGGCTCAGTCGTGCCTGAGAAACTCTCTGGCTTCAGTTTCAGCCGCTGTATCAGATATGCTTCTTGTCTTCTAGGTGCTGTGGGGACTTCCAGGGCAGCTGGTGGAACCTCAGTCACCACTGGAGACTCCATATTAATGGATGGAGGAGTGGGAGGGACTGGCTGCTTATTCGCCATCAGATTGACGATCACTTGTTGCTACTCTGCTACTTGTCTCTGGAGTTGAGCAACAACTTCAGAGAGATTTGGTTCAACTGTTCTGGGCTCTTCGTTCTCCTGAGTTCGACCCTCAGTACGAGTGGTACGGGGGCGTCCTTTTCTTGACATCTAATTATGCAAAGAAAAAGAAAGACTTGATATATTCTCTATCCTTTCTGAACAAACTTAGGTATTTAGATAACAGAGAAATAAAACTTCTATCTTACTAAAGCGCATATAAACAAATACTCTATACTCAAATAATAAAGAAAGCATAAGAAAGAAAACATAAATACTTTCTTACTTGAAGACGGCAAGGATGATGCTGATGTGTGTGTGATGCTGGAGAATGGAACACTGCTCTAATACCAACTATAGTGACCCACCTTCTACACTACTACTACTACTCTAAAGGTGGACGCTACCTAACTACTACTCTACTTAACAGGTATGATTAAAAACCACATGGAAACCCTACCGAAAAATTTCGACAGAGTCTCCCCTGTACCGGTGACCAAATCAACAATATAAATAGTGTATACTCAGCCACAGGCGGCTGGAACATATAATTACACAACCATGCAGTGATAAAAAAACAATAACTCAAAGGAAACTATTCTAGCAATGATGAACAACACAATAACTCAAACAATAGACATAACAAGCTACAAGTGCGGAATAGACCCAATTACAATCTCAACTTCATCATAGCATTAAGGAGAAAAGAAAAAGGAAACTCTAAACAGATAAGTTTTGACAACTCCTTACCAAACTCTTGATCTCTCCATAGTTCAGCCATCACACACCTTCATCACCACCACCTTGTCACCTTCCTTTCATACTTTAGCTTTTCCTTTATCTGCAGTAGGAGGATGTGCAGTCTATAAGCAAAATTTACTTAGTAAGCGCTATCTAACTCACAAAAACACGAATATGCATGTATACAGAAAGATCTAGAAACTATATACTCTCTAAGAATGTAAAGCACAAAAATATCTGCTCATGTCAAACTAATAGCAAAGAAAAGCTAAGGAATCTACTCATGTAATTCTAATAGCTAATCATGCTGCTCATCTAATAGGTAAACATGAAAAACTACTCATCTACTAGATAAACATGGTAGAATAAAGAACTAAACTTACTGATTTTTAGAACTATATGAAACTTATTTCATTTGTTCTAAACTTAATCTTTAATACTTTATGTTTATGTAAAACTCGTTTTACTTGTTCAAAAACTTATACTTATAATACTTCAAAATAATAATCAACTTCTTCTTGGGCCTAGGCTTAGTACCATCTTATGCGCGTTCCCTAATAGGTTGGGGTAGCAAGCCACCAATCCTAAAAGAGCATACCTTGGTCTACTAGGGCCACGACCTTGGAATTGGACACCTGAATTTGTTTAACGACAACCTTGTGAAGTCGGGTACTAGCCTCTTCTTAAAAGTAAAATACTTATAATCTTAATTACTTCTTCTTTAAATGCCTTGGCATTTTAATAAGCACCTTGTGTGCCAAAATCCCTAAAGTCTTGACTTTGGGATCTACTTAAGGTCTTGGCCTTTTCCTTTCTTTTCTTTATCTTTCTTATACTTTTCTTTAAACCCAAAATACTGATAGGGTATTTTTCCATTTGCATCAATAAGTGAAATCAACTAGGTAACACATAATCATGCATATTTAAAGGAAATGAATACTTAATGAAATAAAACTACACTGCAAAGGAAATTACTCATATACATAACAACATAGTTGCTGGACAAAAAGATGAAAACTCCAAACATAGCATTCTTCTAAATCCTTTTCATTCCAAGAGGGAAACATTAAAACCCTATCTAACCTCTTCCACATTTCTTTATTGACTATGATGGTCATCATCTTTAGGAAGTTTACAAATACTTTATGTTAGCTAACTGTGATTAATACTATTGTGACTTATTGTTCTACTTGCTAATTGATACATGGAACAAGATTGAAACTTAAACCTTATTTAAAGCTTAAAAACTAAATGCTTGATGTAGCTTTTCATATAAATGCTCCGTGGTGCAAATCCTTAGGCTTTTCATATAAATGTTCTACACTTCAATGAACTTGAATGATGGGTATTGCTGAAGTGGTTTTCAGCTCCAAACAACTACACTAACTTAGAATTTCAGAACTCACAGGAAATAAAACACCACGGAATGCACTAGAAACATCGAAGAAATTCCCACAATGAATCCAAGTTCACTGTAATTCAGTGGGCAGAATCACAGTAATCGAATCTATACTAAGCTGTGATAATTCTATAAATTGAACAGCATCGAATCAACCTCCTATCTACCTCATCAGTCCAATATTTCATTGCAATAGGTAAATAAAGCCATCACAAACTACCACGACCTCCATGGCCATTTGAAGGAAACAAAGCTTCAACCAATCAACTAAGACATCAAGAACCAGAACCCGGAACTCACTGTCATGAGAAAACGTGCAAAACCAAAGGTATTCTCCTAAGCAATCCAAAAGGAACAAAACACCACTATAATCTGTGACTGGAAACCAAATTCCATCTCAACACACTTCGAAGATAAAGACGGAAACGAAGATCCGAAAGCTACTCCTACTGCAGGTGAGAAGCACTTACATCGCTTTCTTGGACTTACAGCCGAAGGAAGGAGGAAGACTCTAGGATTCCGGGTGAGGTGAAGATCTCGGTGATTCCTCTACGTCTTCACCTTCTCCTCGACGAAGGGGATCAAAATCGGCAAGGTTTGTCGGAAGAAAGCCTTCGCCGGCCGCCGGAGAAAGGAAACTTAGCTCCGCCGCCTCTTTCGCCCGAGCAGAAGTCACGACGCCGCGCAGAAGAGGAGATGAAACGGGATTTAGGGTTCGGGGAAAAGAAATTCGATCCTTTTTAAAACTAGGGTTTCGATTATAACTTGAGCTTATATATTTGTCGCTGCATATCTGTTTAACACCAACCCCTGGCACAGTTGGTCCGTTGGGCTTTGCTCGAAGCCACAGGTCTGGGCTTCTCTTCTCAGCCGTGCCCCTTTTTCTCTAATTTATTTTAAACCTTCCAACTACTGCATATATACATTTCGCTCCATATATATTCAGAAAACAACTACAGACCGGTTGGTTGGGCTGGGTTCGGCTGAGGTTCGACTCGGGTCAAGGTCTCGGGTTCTAGTCTCACCTTCAACGTTTTTTATCAAAACTTCTTTTTTTTTCTATCCCTACTAAACGACCTTCAAAAATTACGTAAAAAATCTAAAAATTCCTAAAAATCTCTAGAATATTTTAAAAGTATTTCCAAATATTTTTATGGACTTTTAGAACTTGAAATAGGGAAAATTGGGTCGTTACATAACACTCAATAAATTTGGATAGCCAATAGGAGACTTTGATGGTGAAATGCAAAGTTATATTGGCATTCTTGCTCAGGAAAAGGTTAGGATAAGTTACATGTCATGGAAGCAAGTTCGAAGTGGCTTTAAGGATTTAATATGGGAATTAGTTAATGTAAGTTAAAATTGTTTTGACAATTTTAATTACCTTTTGTATATTTATGATCTATTTAATGTAATGTGTTAATATTTTTTATAGTTGAGTTATAATGTTGAGCCCAGCTTGATAAAGGGGAGTTTGAATTCGACAAATAGTAAGTGGCGGCAATATAAAGCTCTCCTCACTCATAAGTTTATTTTTAGCAAGCTTTTGCTAAACTGGAGGAGTTGAAAGAACCACCAAGTGACTATGGTATTACACGAGATGATTGGAGTGCGTTTGTAATCAGTCGCATGTCTGACGACTTCAAGGTAAGATTTTTAATTTTCTATTTTCAATTAAGTTGATCACAAGCCACTGTTTTAGTTTGAAAGATGATATATATGAGGAATGTTCAATTAACAAGAAAGTAAGTGATGAGCAAAAGAAGAGAAGAAAGTAGAATGTATACCCACATCTACTTGCTTGTAAAGGTTAAGCACGTTTCCCTAATGAAATAGTAAGTATTCCTACTTAATTCGGTAAATATGATCTAGAATCTGCCTATATTTTATTTCTACTAAATCTATTAATGTGATTTCTAAAGTTGTTTATAATATACATTTTGATTGTAAGGAGATGGATTATGTGATGATGAAGAGATTAATTGAGCGATTATTTGGAAGAAAGGATGGTTGAATAAGAAGAGGCAATTTGAAGGCGATGATTTGAAAATGGCAATAGAAAAGATTATAAGCAAGCTTATTATGCCTCTTTCCTACTAAATCTATTATTCCTTTATGGTTTTTATTATGGCTCTATCCTTTATTGTCACAACAATAATTTATTATTATATTTATGTAGACTACATCATTGCAGAAAAAAAAAATCAATTGTTGTACAATAAAACTTGGATCTTTAAAAAATATGCACACCACGTCATTATAGAATCTGCATCTGCTTATTTTTAGCGATAGTTTGGATACCATTTTCTTTTTTACTTAAAAAACAATACATATTAAATTGCTAGCAAATTTATTATAGAAAAGGAAAACATGAATCATTTCACATTACAAATTTTGGCACTCATCAGATTGAAAACATGAATCCTTTTACATTACAAGAATTGGTAATCATTAGATTGATCAAATTAATTACCGGCATATTTCAGCTTGTTTGCTGGGTCACTTATTTATTTATAGAAGGTAATAATTTATGTTGGTGTACTGGGCCAGTAGCATTGTTTTTTGAGCACACCCAGGATTTCAACCTGAGTTCCCATAAACACAATCCCCTAAACAAAGTGTCTGATAAAATTTGCATGGATAGTTGCACTACAGAATAAGATGTGGCAATAGTGTTCTCATGTTGATCATCTGTGCTCTCCCCTTTTCTTTTTCAAAAAATTCTACAGAGAACCCACTCCTCCTGTCAATTATATTTGTATGCATACACAACCAGTAAAATAATTAGAAAATCACCATTGGCAATTTTAAAACAAATGTATATCCATATTAGTGGTAAATATTTAATAGTTAGTTGTTTACCAGTAATTAGTCTTAGTACTACAATTAGTGTTTAAATACATGAGAATAAAACTATTTGTAGTAATTATTTTGTTTTCTTTTGCATGACAAGATGATTATGTGCAACAAAAATGGGAGGGTAAGTTACACTTTGAAGAGTCAAACAAGGATACCCTTTCAAGAGCACTTTCATCAGATGAGCATGCTGGAAGTGTGAGGGGTGTTGGAGGTCATGTCACTCCAACATTCTATTTTAATGTTGGCAGGATAGTGAAGAAACATCTTGTTGATGAGCAGTTTATCCTTTAGCAAAAGGAGTTGATGGAGGAAAGATATTAATCTCAGAACAAAGTGCATGCATCATCGAACAAAATTCACGCATATCAAATCAAGATGAACGCACATAGAAACTTAAAGCAATGTTCAAAAAGGGTGCATGTAACTTAGATACTGATGAAAAAGGAAGTTGCTCAGTAAAGTTGCATCCCATGAGTGACAAAAATATTAAAATCGAAAAGCGTGTCCCAAATCTTGAAACTTTGGATGATGATGATATGCAAATTTTGAATAATGATGATTTCTTCTAGGTATATATTTAGTTATCATTATATTACTTAGTATTATTGAAACTATGAGTTGCATCAATTTATAACATGATTATTTATCTTCTAGGGTAAATCGGTTACATTGACATTGGGTTCTAAGAGCAATATTGTTTCCTATTGTACAATTGTTCATGTCAATGGAGTTGGTAAATTACTTCATGGTGTTCCATTATCCATTAATTGTATGTGTGTCTCCATTGATAAGACTGTGGGTGAATTAGCACATTTGTCATTTCCAATTCCAAATCAATGTGATACAATTGGTGATGCTATAGGAACATATGTGGGATGGTCGGCTAACTTGGTAGTTTTGCAAGATGTGGTAAATGTCATATTATATTTATAGTTAAATTGTCCAACAAAGATTAGTGTTGCACCTAACATGTGTACATTTGCAATAGAATCCTCAAAGGAAAATAAGTGTTGTCCAAAGAAATAACCCAATTATTTCATCAAGTGTGCCAAAGTCATTGCATCTATTGTATTGTTATTGTAAGCATGCTCTAAATGATGAAACAAATATATCAATGATTTGTGAGCATGGTTTCTTTGACGATGATTACGAAATCCTTGTGCACCTTGAAGATATCATTCCCTTTTATCATTTGGATCCCATATCTGCAAATTATATAGTAATTTACATGCGGTAAGTCTTCTTATTCTATTTGTTTACCATATAAATCATATAAACTTTATTAATTTAGTATTGTAACATTCTTCTTTTTGAAATGGTAGGCATCTTTATAAAAATCTGAAATCAGATAACAATGTCCACAAAATCATATTTGCGAATTCACATATTATCCCATATGTGCCATGTGTGACTCGAATGGACAAAAACAACAAAATCGAGCACTTGAATGAAAGAGCTAGTGTTTTGGCAGATAAGCTAAGTCAAGCATCAAGAAATCAGCTAGTTTTGGTGCCATATAATGTTGGGTAAGTAATACTTATAATATCAGTTTTAATTTATTATTTCAAGAAATATACATGCAATAATTATGTGATTTGTGCGTAGTTATCATTGGATTCTCACTATCATTGATCCATATAAGGAGACAATTTATTTGTTGGATTCACTTAGTCATCGCATTCGTGACGAGGACTGGAAATACATAGTGGATATATGAGTACATATTTTAATTTTATTAAGTATTTTTTTATCAATAAAACTCTCATATGTCCATTCTTATTGATGTATAAAGGAGCATAATATTGTTTAATTCAAACAAGGAAAAAAAAGGGAAAAAACATGTTACATGGGAAGTAATTAAGGTATGCATGTCTACTTATGATTAAATAATAAAAAATTAAACATGTATATTAGGCATTTACAATTTGTTTTTAACATAGGGTCCTCACCAACTAGATTCGAAACAATGTAGTTTTTATGTAATGAGATATATCGGAGATATTATTGAAGAAGTGGAAATTATCGACAGAGATTCACTTCAATCAATAGTAATATTTGACATTCAATTCTCAATCTTCTCAAATATTTGTGTGATTATCATTTTGCACTTATCATATTTTGATTATTTTTTACTAATCTAATCTAAGTCTTTGCTCACAGTTCATCAAAACACAGTACTCTAGAGAAGAAATTGATGAATTGCATTCCAAGTGGGCAGAATACATACAAGACTATATTTATGACTAGGTATGTAAAGTCATACAATGACTTGATCTCTTCAGAAAGTGTTTGCATATAATGCAAATTAAATAATCTGGTCCTAACAGATATCCCCCTTGAAACATCTTGATTATTAAAACTGTAACACCCACGAAATTATAAGATAGGTATATGAGTATTATTTTTCCCTTAGAGCATAGAAATGAAAAGAATAAGAGAAAAGGGAAAATAAGAACAAAAATATAGAATAAGAAGAGGTGAGGTCAAGGATTGAACCTTGAACCTCCCACATATGATGGAGATAAATTGATGCATGATAACCACTAGGATAAGGAGTAATATTTGGATGGAAAGAGATGAAAAATTTAATTAAAGGTGAGAAGGAAATAAAAGAAAACTAAACAAAAGAGCAAGAGAAAACCAAGTGACTTACCTTCTTTCCTCTTGGTTAAGAAAAGGAGCAAGCAAAAGAGGAATTGCTTACTTCCCTCCCTCTCTCAATTTTCGTGGGAATTAAAGGAATAATGGAGAAGGAGAGTTGAGGGAATGAATGAAGACATGTTCCATTTAACAAAGGAATAAATAGATTTGGGAGAAGGAAAAACAAGAGAGTAAGTCTTTTTCTTTCTTCCTCCTTCTTCCTTCTTCATTCCTCACCGAACCAAGAACTTTTTCCTCTCCTCATCCCAATAGCTAAGTTAAGTTCTTCTCCAAGAAAACTAACTTCCGTGAAGAAGCCTTCAAATCCTAGCCTTCCAAGCAAAAGAAACAAAAGGAGGTACAAGAAGAAGAAGCCTTCTCCTTCCTTGGCACCTAGAATACTTTTCTCTCTAAGGAAAACCACAAGCGAAAGGATGTAAGTTTCCCTCACCTGTGGTACAATAGCTTTTGTGTGTTCTATGAAGATTCGGTTACATAAAAAATCTAAGCAAACCTCATGAAGAATTTCGGCCAAGATAAGACCAAAGGAAGGACCTAGGAAATGTAAAGATCTAAAGTTCGACATGCTTGATATGTTTCTTGTGACATGTATTTTATGGTAGGGATTTATTTCATATTTCTATGCTAGAATGTTAGTTAGAACTTAGTTTCATGATCCTAGACTTTCGGCCAAGCATGAACAAAAGAATTAGGTAAGCTTAAGCCTTAAACTAAAACATGCTCCTTTGTTCTTATGATAGGTGCCCTATGATAATGGTATTGTTAACATTTTCTCCTACTTGTATGTTAATTAGAACTTCATTTTCATGCTCATGAATATCCGGCCATGGTAGAACTAAGGGCCTAGGAGAGCTTTAACTTAAAACTAAGCATGCCATGATCTCCCTAAGATAAGATATGAAGCTATTATGATATGCCATGATTGTATGTTGATTTGAACTATATTTCATATCTATAAAGGTTCGGCCATGTTTAGATTTGAGGCCTAGGGGAGTTTAAAACAAGTCTAAGATGCTCATGACCTTCTTGATGAAATGATATGAAACTAACTTAATGTTCTTAGGCTAGTTTGTTGCATGGAAATTTGGTTACATGCTCTATAACTTTCGGCCACACAAGGTTTTAAGGCCTAGGAAACTTAAAACCTAACTCAACTATGCTCATGTTATTCCTTGAAATATTTACTATGAAAGTTGTTTAAGGTTCTCATGCTTTTTGGACACTTGAACCCTAGCTTTAAGTCCTACAAGTTTCGGCCATATGATGTTTAAGGCCTAGGAAACTTAGAACCTAACTCAACTATGTTCTTGTTGTTCCTTGAAATATTTGCTATGAAAGTTGGTTAAGGTTCTCATGCTTTTAGGACACTTGAACCCTAGCTTTAAGTCCTACAAGTTTCGGCCATATCATGTTTAAGGGCCTAGGAAACTTAGAACCTAACTCAACTATGCTCATGTTGTTCCTTGAAATAATTGCTATGAAGTTGTTTAGGGTTCACAAGCTTGAATGATAATTTTTAACCCAATGAATGTTTGATAAGTTTCGGCCATGATAAGTTGTAAGCTTAAGAAAACCTAGAACTCTACCTAAACTTGCTCATGGTGTTTTTGTTGGTTGCTACTCGGAAAACCTAGAGGTTCCACTGTACAAAAATTTTGTACAAAGGTCTGAACCTTTTCCTAGCTACCATGTGTTCTTTTAAATTAAATTTTGGATCGCCTGCGGAACTTAACACGTTTGATCCAAAACTTAATCTATTCGTTCTTTTAGGTTTTGACTTGGGTCTCCTGCGGAACTTAACACGTTCGACCCAAATCACCTTAAGTTATTAATTCCATTAAATATTAATTTCCATAATTGGTTCCCAGTACTGACGTGGCGAGGCA
Organism: Zingiber officinale; assembly: GCF_018446385.1. NCBI lineage: Eukaryota > Viridiplantae > Streptophyta > Magnoliopsida > Zingiberales > Zingiberaceae > Zingiber > Zingiber officinale. Next base: position 75,442,714 of record NC_055992.1, read on the forward strand.
CATGGCCTTCTTGGATATGGGAGCAACCACCACCGACTAGACAAAACCTTTTATAGAAAGGTAATATTTAATTTCCTAAAATAACTTTAGGTTAACCGAAAAGAACAATCAAATCACAAGGAAAAGAAAAAACAAAAGAACACAACTTCGAAAAACATATTCGAAATACTAGAATCGTAAGCCTCTTGTATTTGGTATTATTTTCATAAATAACTAGCATGATGCGGAAAGGAAAAATTACTAGTTATACCTTCTAAAAAGACCTCTTGATCTTCTACCGTATTCCTCTTCTAACCTCGAACGTTGTGTGGGCAACGATCTTCCGAGATGAGAACCACCAAGCACCTTCTTCTTCCTTACAAGTTTCGGCCACCACAATTCTCCAAGAGAAGTAGAGGTCCGACCACCACCACCAAGCTCCAAGAGATGCAAGAAACAAAACCACCTTTCTCTCCTTCTTCTCCTAGCTAGAACCGGCCACCATCAAGAGCTCCAAGAGAGGTTGCCGCCGGCCATAAGAAGAAGAGAAGAGGAAGAAGCTAGGGCAGGCCACCAAGGAGGAAAAGAGAGGAGAAGAATAATAGATGTTGTTCACAATGAAGCCTTCTCTACCCCCTCTTTTATAATCCTTGGTCTTGGCAAATAAGGAAATTTAATTAAAAACTTCCTTAATTATTTTGCCATGAAAAAGAAAATTTTATTTAATTAAAAATAATTTCCTTTTTACAAATACAATGGCCGGCCACACCATTCCACAAATCAAGGAAATTTTAATTCACACAAGAATTAAAACTTCCTAATTTGCTTTCGAAAATTTATAAAAATTTCTCAAATAATTTTTCCCTTCATGGTGGTTAATAAAAAGGAAATTTAATAAATTAAAATCTTTCTTTTAAACATGTGGATAAAAAGAAAGTTATCTCTAAAAAATTAAAATCTCTCTTAATCTACAAATAAGGAAAGATATCAAATCTTTTCTTAATCTTTTGTAGAAACTAATAAAAGAGAATTATTAATTTTTAAACTTTCTTTTAAATCATGAACATGGTTAAAAAGGAAAGTTTTCTTAAAATTTAAAATCCTCCTTTAATCAACAAATAAGGAAAGATTTCAAATTTTAAACTCTCTTTTAAACATGTAGATGATTTACAAATAAGGAAAGTTTTACAAAATTAAAACCATCCTTTTAAACTACAAATAAGGAAAGAGATTAATCTCTTCTCTTAATCTTTGTAGAAAGCTATAAAAGGAAATTTTAATTTTAAACTCTCTTTTAAAACCATGATATCCACATAAGAAATAATTTTAATAAAAATCCTTTTTAATATTCTAGTGGCCGGCCACCTAAGCTTGGGACCCATGCTTTGGCCGGCCACCTACATGACTCATCCACTTGGTCTTGGCCGGCCCTAGCTTGGGTTCCAAGCTAGCTTGGCCGGCCCCATTGGATGGGTAAGAAGGTGGGTATGCGGTGGGTATAAATCTCTATATACTAGAGGCTACGATAGGGACCGAGAGGAGGAATTGGTTTTGGTCTCCCGATGAAATTAAGCATCCCGTGTTCGCCCCGAACACACAACTTAATTTCATCAATAATAATTCATTCCACTAAAGAACTATTATTGAACTACCGCACCAATCCCAAATTACATTTTGGGCTCCTTCTTATTATGAGTGTGTCAGTCTCCCTGTGTTTAAGATAACAAATGTCCACTAATTAAGTAAGTTACTGACAACTCACTTAATTAATATCTAGCTCCAAGAGTAGTACCACTCAACTTCATCGTCATGTCGGACTAAGTCCACCTGCAGGGTTTAACATGACAATCCTTATGAGCTCCTCTTGGGGACATTCTCAACCTAGATCACTAGGACATAGTTTCCTTCTATAATCAACAACACACACTATAAGTGATATCATTTCCCAACTTATCGGGCTTATTGATTCATCGAACTAAATCTCACCCATTGATAAATTAAAGAAATAAATATCAAATATATGTGCTTGTTATTATATTAGGATTAAGAGCACACACTTCCATAATAACTGAGGTCTTTGTTTCTTTATAAAGTCAGTATAAAAGAAACAACCTCTAATGGTCCTACTCAATACACTCTAAGTGTACTAGTGTAATTATATAGTTAAGATAAACTAATACCTAATTACACTACGACCTTCCAATGGTTTGTTCCTTTCCATTATGGTCGTGAGCTACTGTTTATAATTTATAAGGTACTGATAACATGATCTTCTGTGTGTGACACCACACACCATGTTATCTACAATATAAATTAATTGAATAACTACATTTATCATAAATGTAGACATTTGACCAATGTGATTCTTATTTCTAGATAAAAGTGTATACCAAAAGCTAGGCTTTTAGTATACACTCTAACAGTTTTCTTATGGTATAGGAAATGATACTTATTTAGGGTTCACATGTTGGTATGGAGTTTTTACCTAAAACCCAATCTATATGTTTCGGCCACTATAAGACATTAGGGTTAGAAATCTAATTATGTTTCCCATGTATCTTATATGCCATGTTTATGAGATTGCTATGCTTCTATGTTTAATTATGCACACTTATGATCTATACATGATGGAAACCCTTATGCTATGCTGTGTGTTATTTATGATGAGCTGTGTGCCCAATTTACGCATGATATATGTGATGAGATGTGTGCCCAAGTTTACATGCTATTTATGATGAGCTGTGTGCCCAAACTATGCATGTATTTATGATGTGTTGTGTGCCCAAATTTTACATACCATTATGATGAGTTGTGTGCCCAAAATTCTATATGGTATGATATGATAAGAAATACGATGTGCAAGAAATGATAAGAACCATGATATGTATGACATGCTACTTTACTTTATATGGCTTGTACCAAGGGTGGGCTCCATAAGCGCCCCGGGGTCGATGGACTAAGAAATGGGCCTCGTTAGGGATGGGCTCCTAAGTGCCCCTAGGTCGTTGGACTAAGAAACGTGCCTAGTTATGTATGCCTTGTAGGGTTCAAGACTTGCTACCTTGGACCTACATGGGACGCGCGCATTTATGTATGTGGTACAAGTCGGGGCCCTAATCATGTTATGAATATGTTTAAGTATACAAGTAATAAGTTTTCAAAGGACATGTTGCATATGTTATTGCATGAATCTTGTTTTTGAAAGTCATCTTGCATAACACATTATGATTATGTTACGATACACCATGATGCCTATGAGTATGTTATGTTATGTTAGGATGAACCTTATGATTATGTTAGAATATGTTATGATCATGATTATGTTATGTTAGGATGCACATTATGACTTTATTAGGATATGCCATGATACCATATGATTATGTTATGTTATGTTAGGATAAACCTTATGATTATGTTAGAATATGTTATGATCATGATTATGTTATGTTAGGATGCACATTATGACTTTAATAGGATATGCCATGATACCATATGATTATGTTATGTTATGTTAGGATAAACCTTATGATTATGTTAGAATATGTTATGATCATGATTATGTTATGTTAGGATGCACATTATGACTTTATTAGGATATGCCATGATACCATATGATTATGTTATGATATGATGCTTCAATACATGATATGATGAGTTGTCTTTATGCTTTATGCCTTGAAGTTTTATTTATGCTATACGGTTTTTGTGAGTAGGAAAGGTTCTTACTGAGCCTTGAGTGCTCACAGCTTACTTTCCTTGTACCACAGATAAGGGCAAAGAATGGATGTACTAAGGGAGCAGCAGGAGGGGGCGAGGAGGACGTGTGTATTAGTGACTTGGCTAAAGAGAAAGACCTGCTTCTAGTTAATAAGAATTATGTTCATGTTGTTTCTTGTATGACTCTATGACACTTCATCATGCTCTTTAGTATTATGGTTTAAATTTATGTTAAGCATGTTATGTGACTCATATGATAGGTAGTTAGCGATGATGAATTGAAAAGTAAAAGAAAAAGAAAAATATATACTATAGATAAGACTTCCGTTGTTTTAAGAAGAAAAGATAAGTAACCCCCGTCAGCTTAAGCAAGAAGGGGCGGGACGTTACAGTTTGGTATCAGAGCCAGGTTAGCCTTTTCACTACACACATGTCAAGCCTCCATCCTGCCGCTCCAAGTAAGAATCTATATGCTTAAAATTAATTTTTTTTATGATGCTTTAATATTATGCATGATTTCTTATTTTGTTTTTATGATGTTAAGTCACAGTCCTAGTTTAGGTATGCATGATGGTAGGATAGGAATAATAACGATCTTATTGTAGCCTGGATAGAAATAACGATAAATTATTGTTATTTAATGAAGATAAGCATGGCTAGGAGACGTACTACCCGAACAGACGAGGCAGCTACTCCACCAGATCTGACTCAGATAGTTACCGACCTCCAGCGTCAGATCACGGAGCAACAGCAGCTGATCACGACTTTGATGGGTCAGCAAGAAAATCCAGCCACCCCGCCAGTAAATCAGAATGCAGCGCCCGTCATCCCAGTAGTTGCACCAGTACCACCGATAGCCCCTGCTCCAGTGGTCAGACAGGAGACCTACTTGATACAGTGGCTAAGGCTGAAGCCGGAAAATTTCTCAGGTACTTGCAAGCCATGGGACGCTCAGGCCTGGTTCAAGACAGTGGAAAACATAGTGGAATTACTGGACTGGCCCGTAACGGAAAAGATCAAGTGTGTATCATTCTGTTTTTTTGGAGACGCAAGGATGTGGTGGGAAAGTGTAAAAGCAAAAAGACAGATTAATCTGATGAACTGGACGGACTTCGAGACAGAGTTCTTCGAGGAGTTCTTCCATATGCAAGTGACGAACCGGCACTATGACGAGTTCACCGAGTTTCGGCAAGGTGATCTATCAGTGAACGAAGCAGTAAAACGCTTCAACCGTTTGGCATGCCTATGTCCAGAATTGGTTTGCACAGAAAGAGAAAGGGTCAGACTGATGTTGAAGATGCTTCGACCCGAAATAGCACTGAACGTGGCCGGCGGAGTTAATAGACCTCAGACTACAGAGGAGTTGGTCAGCAGTGCCCTCATCACAGAACATTATCAGAAAGCAATGAACGAGAATAAGAGTCAGGCCCGAACAGAAGGACAGAGACCCTCAGGTAGCAAAACAAGCTGGAAAGGGACCTCTACTGGAAAAAGGAAATAGTGGGACAATGCAAAAGGTAGCTCAGTGAATAAGCAACCGAAGTACCCTCAGTGCACAATTTGCGGAATGCTGCATCCTGGAATATGTCACAAGGGTACAAGAAGGTGCTATAATTGCGGAGGGGAAGGACATCTAGCCAGAGACTGCACTAACCGGTTCCAGGTACCACCCCAGCAGAACAACCAAACCAAGAGTACCCCCTCACAACTACATCAGATGCAAGCTACCATTGAAGGAACACCGATTAGCCAAGGGAGATTGAAAGCTCCACCAACTACAACGAACGCCAGGGTTTCCTCGCTTACTAAAGAGGATGTGGCAAGCGCCTCTACTGTCGTTACAGGTCAGCTACCTATTTTCAGTCAGTATGCTTTAGTATTGTTTGATACTGGGGCAACACACTCGTTCGTCTCAGCACCTTTTACAAAGAAATTAGACATACCACCCCAAACACTAAATGTCACGTTCTTAACAACCCTACCATCCGGGGAAGTTATGTCATCGGATCATATGCTGCGGGCTGTACCTATCCGAATCGCAGACAGAGAACTCTACTGCAATCTGATAGTACTCGACATGCGGGATTATGACATTATACTGGGCATGGACTTTCTGAGAAAGTACGGTGCCTCAATCGAGTGCCGTAATAAGAAGGTAATCTTTCAACCTGAAGCCGAACCAATGTTTGAATTTATTAGGGAATCTAGGAAAGAAACTGAAAGATTCTTATCAGCTGTAGAGGTACAGAGTATGTTAGACAAAGGATGTACTGGATTTCTAGCACACGTGGTTGATGCAAGACCAACCGGGAGCCAGAAACTAAAGGAGGTCAGGGTAGTATGCAACTATCTGGAAGTATTTCCTGATGAACTACTGGGATTAGCACCTGATAGAGAAATAGAGTTTACGATTGAAGTAGTTCCAGATACTAAACCAATCTCTAAAGCACCTTACTGGATGACGCCGACTGAGTTGAAGGAACTTCAAGAACAGTTACAGGAGTTACTCGACAAGGGACTTATTCGCCCTAGTCACTCTCCGTGGGGAGCTCCGGTACTATTTGTAAAAAAGAAGGATGGGACTATGCGAATGTGTATAGATTACCGAGCACTAAACAATGCGACAATCAAGAACAGATACCCCCTTCCACGGATTGACGATCTGTTCGACCAATTGAAGGGAGTAACTGTCTTCTCTAAGATTGACTTAAGGTCCGGCTATCATCAAGTGAAAGTGAAACAATATGATATACCAAAGACAGCCTTTCGAACAAGATACGGACACTATGAGTTCGTAGTTATGCCCTTCGGAGTGACAAATGCCCCTGCGGTGTTCATGGATTTGATGAATCGGGTATTTGCGACATATCTCGATAAATGTGTGATTGTCTTCATTGACAACATTCTCATCTATTCGAGAACCCAGGAAGAACATGCCGAACATCTGAATATTGTACTGCAGATCCTCCGAGAAAAATAACTGTATGCAAAGTTTTCCAAGTGCGAGTTCTGGCTAGATCGAGTAATATTCTTGAGTCATGTCATCTCCAAGGATGGAGTCATGGTAGATCCAAGTAAGATTGAAGCTGTGAGTAACTGGAACAGACCAAAGAATGCCAGCGAAATCAGAAGTTTTCTAGGATTAGTGGGTTACTACAGGAAATTCGTAGAGGATTTCTCCAAAGTTGCAGCCCCTATGACGCATCTCACTAAGAAAAACAAAAAGTATGAATGGACGGAAGACTGCGAGAAGAGTTTTACGGAGCTAAAATGGAGACTGACCAGTGCTCCGATCCTTACTCTTCCGGAAAGTAACAAAGGCTTTGATATGTATAGTGATGCTTCCTTACTAGGACTTGGAGCTGTACTTATGCAAGACGGCAAAGTCATCACCTATGCCTCCAGGAAACTCAAAGAGCACGAAAGAAATTACCCCATTCACGATCTAGAACTAGCAGCGGTGGTCTTCGCTCTAAAAACATGGAGGCATTACTTATATGGAGCCCAGTGCAGGATTTATACTGACCACCAGAGCCTAAAATATTTCTTCACGCAGAAAGATTTGAATATGAGACAACGCAGATAGCTCGAGCTGGTCAAGGATTACGATTGAGAAATCTTTTATCATCCAGGACAGGCGAACAAGGTGGCCAATGCACTCAGCCGGAAGTCCGGTGCCACCTGACATCGCTATTATAAGTTCAAGGACGAACTTTCTATGAGGTATGGGGTACTGTAACACCCACGAAATTATAAGATAGGTATATGAGTATTATTTTTCCCTTAGAGCATAGAAATGAAAAGAATAAGAGAAAAGGGAAAATAAGAACAAAAATATAGAATAAGAAGAGGTGAGGTCAAGGATTGAACCTTGAACCTCCCACATATGATGGAGATAAATTGATGCATGATAACCACTAGGATAAGGAGTAATATTTGGATGGAAAGAGATGAAAAATTTAATTAAAGGTGAGAAGGAAATAAAAGAAAACTAAACAAAAGAGCAAGAGAAAACCAAGTGACTTACCTTCTTTCCTCTTGGTTAAGAAAAGGAGCAAGCAAAAGAGGAATTGCTTACTTCCCTCCCTCTCTCAATTTTCGTGGGAATTAAAGGAATAATGGAGAAGGAGAGTTGAGGGAATGAATGAAGACATGTTCCATTTAACAAAGGAATAAATAGATTTGGGAGAAGGAAAAACAAGAGAGTAAGTCTTTTTCTTTCTTCCTCCTTCTTCCTTCTTCATTCCTCACCGAACCAAGAACTTTTTCCTCTCCTCATCCCAATAGCTAAGTTAAGTTCTTCTCCAAGAAAACTAACTTCCGTGAAGAAGCCTTCAAATCCTAGCCTTCCAAGCAAAAGAAACAAAAGGAGGTACAAGAAGAAGAAGCCTTCTCCTTCCTTGGCACCTAGAATACTTTTCTCTCTAAGGAAAACCACAAGCGAAAGGATGTAAGTTTCCCTCACCTGTGGTACAATAGCTTTTGTGTGTTCTATGAAGATTCGGTTACATAAAAAATCTAAGCAAACCTCATGAAGAATTTCGGCCAAGATAAGACCAAAGGAAGGACCTAGGAAATGTAAAGATCTAAAGTTCGACATGCTTGATATGTTTCTTGTGACATGTATTTTATGGTAGGGATTTATTTCATATTTCTATGCTAGAATGTTAGTTAGAACTTAGTTTCATGATCCTAGACTTTCGGCCAAGCATGAACAAAAGAATTAGGTAAGCTTAAGCCTTAAACTAAAACATGCTCCTTTGTTCTTATGATAGGTGCCCTATGATAATGGTATTGTTAACATTTTCTCCTACTTGTATGTTAATTAGAACTTCATTTTCATGCTCATGAATATCCGGCCATGGTAGAACTAAGGGCCTAGGAGAGCTTTAACTTAAAACTAAGCATGCCATGATCTCCCTAAGATAAGATATGAAGCTATTATGATATGCCATGATTGTATGTTGATTTGAACTATATTTCATGTCTATAAAGGTTCGGCCATGTTTAGATTTGAGGCCTAGGGGAGTTTAAAACAAGTCTAAGATGCTCATGACCCTCTTGATGAAATGATATGAAACTAACTTAATGTTCTTAGGCTAGTTTGTTGCATGGAAATTTGGTTACATGCTCTATAACTTTCGGCCACACAAGGTTTTAAGGCCTAGGAAACTTAAAACCTAACTCAACTATGCTCATGTTATTCCTTGAAATATTTACTATGAAAGTTGTTTAAGGTTCTCATGCTTTTTGGACACTTGAACCCTAGCTTTAAGTCCAACAAGTTTCGGCCATATCATGTTTAAGGGCCTAGGAAACTTAGAACCTAACTCAACTATGCTCATGTTGTTCCATGAAATAATTGCTATGAAGTTGTTTAGGGTTCACAAGCTTGAATGATAATTTTTAACCCAATGAATGTTTGATAAGTTTCGGCCATGATAAGTTGTAAGATTAAGAAAACCTAGAACTCTACCTAAACTTGCTCATGGTGTTTTCTTATGGTATAAGAAATGATACTTATTTAGGGTTCACATGTTGGTATGGAGTTTTTACCTAAAACCCAATCTACATGTTTCGGCCACTATAAGACATTAGGGTTAGAAATCTAATTATGTTTCCCATGTATCTTATATGTCATGTTTATGAGATTGCTATGCTTCTATATTTAATTATGCACACTTATGATCTATACATGATGGAAACCCTTATGCTATGCTGTGTGTTATTTATGATGAGCTGTGTGCCCAATTTACGCATGATATATGTGATGAGCCGTGTACCCAAGTTTACATGCTATTTATGATGAGCTGTGTGCCCAAACTATGCATGTATTTATGATGTGCTGTGTGCCCAAATTTTACATACCATTATGATGAGCTGTGTGCCCAAAATTCTATAAGGTATGATATGATAAGAAATACGATGTGCAAGAAATGATAAGAACCATGATATGTATGACATGCTACTTTATTTTATATGGCTTGTACCAAGGGTGGGCTCCATAAGCGCCCCGGGGTCGATGGACTAAGAAACGGGTCTCTTTAGGGATGGGCTCCTAAGTGCCCCTAGGTCGATGGACTAAGAAACGTGCCTAGTTATGTATGCCTTGTAGGGTTCAAGACTTGCTACCTTGGACTTACATGGGACGCGCACATTTATGTATGTGGTACAAGTCGGGGCCCTAATCATGTTATGAATATGTTTAAGTATACAAGTAATAAGTTTTCAAAGGACATGTTGCATATGTTATTGCATGAATCTTGTTTTTGAAAGTCATCTTGCATAACACATTATGATTATGTTACGATACACCATGATGCCTATGAGTATGTTATGTTATGTTAGGATGAACCTTATGATTATGTTAGAATATGTTATGATCATGATTATGTTATGTTAGGATGCACATTATGACTTTATTAGGATATGCCATGATACCATATGATTATGTTATGTTATGTTAGGATAAACCTTATGATTATGTTAGAATATGTTATGATCATGATTATGTTATGTTAGGATGCACATTATGACTTTAATAGGATATGCCATGATACCATATGATTATGTTATGTTATGTTAGGATAAACCTTATGATTATGTTAGAATATGTTATGATCATGATTATGTTATGTTAGGATGCACATTATGACTTTATTAGGATATGCCATGATGCCATATGATTATGTTATGATATGATGCTTCAATACATGATATGATGAGTTGTCTTTATGCTTTATGCCTTGAAGTTTTATTTATGCTATACAGTTTTTGTGAGTAGGAAAGGATCTTACTGAGCCTTGAGTGCTCACAACTTACTTTCCTTGTACCACAGATAAGGGCAAAGAATGGATGTACTAAGGGAGCAGCAGGAGGGGGCAAGGAGGACGTGTGTAGTAGTGACTTGGCTAAAGAGAAAGATCTGCTTCTAGTTAATAAGAATTATGTTCATGTTGTTTCTTTTATGACTCTATGACACTTCATCATGCTCTTTAGTATTATGGCTTAAATTTATGTTAAGCATGTTATGTGACTCATATGATAGGTAGTTAGCGATGATGAATTGAAAAGTAAAAGAAAAAGAAAAAATATATACTATAGATAAGACTTCCGCTGTTTTAAGAAGAAAAGATAAGTAACCCCCGTCAGCTTAAGCAGGAAGGGGCGGGGCGTTACAAAAACTTTAGTGTGTTGGACATCCAGGTAGAACATCTCTATTTTATTATTAATCTTATTCTGGAATGCATGAACTGATTTCCAACATCTTAAGATTTTGAGATGTTCAAACATATATATCATTTGCTGGTAAACACATTTCTGTACGACTAACATTTTTGTGAAGATTATCAGTTAAGTTTGTAGTGATTATAAGTTTAGATGGTAGCGATTATCAGTTTAGAAAATCATATTCTGGACTGCATAAAGTGATTAACAGTTTAGATGGTTTAATGGATTAGTTTGTTCTTACTTTTTTATAGAAATAAAGTAATGTTGAAACTGGTTTTGTATACTGCTTTGTGGTTTTTATGCAAACTGCACATCCGCATGATTTGAGATCTTACTTGAGTGTTTATGCTGTAATGTTGAGACATAAGGTACATGACTTCCTCTATGATTCCTTCTTCTATTGCTGCTGTTAGCTATTCTAGCTGCTTGTACATAATACATGGGTTAAGATATAATGTCAAGTTCATATATTCATCAACTTTTCTCGTGCTCACTTGCTTGACTACTCATGAAAATGTGAAGTTACAACTTTTCTCGTGCTTATTTGGCCATTCTTTTACTTCAACATTTCAGAAGGACCAGATTCTTTTACTTCAACTTTTCTCGTGCTTAATTGGGGGCTGCGAGAAAGCCTTATTGGAATACCTAAAAGTAGGAGTTGATTAAGGAGAAACTTAGAGTTTGATTAAGCTAACCCTAAGTTTATATTATATATAATTATCCTAATCCTTCTCTTTTATTTCTTTGCCCGAACCAGCCTCTTCCCCGACACCTTCTTCCCCTCTTCGTCCGCCGCACACCTCCGCCCTCCTCTGCGCGTCGTCGCCCGACCAAGCTAGTGCTGATCCTCTCTTCCGATGAGCCACAGCCGCCGAGCCACCAGCGCCGATTTGTTGGGTTTTTCGGGCCGCGAAAACCGCTTTTCGCGTCGCAGAAACCCCGAATCGCCCAAGCCACGAATCTCGTGCAAGGTAAAACCGAACGAAAAATACGAGTACGAGTTTAAAACACGATCGACTCTTAGATCTATGAGGGAAAAACATTTACCCTTGATGCGTGCCCTTCGCAATCCCGCAACGTCCAAAGGTAGCCGGATCTTGAGACCGTCAAGCGAACGGTCCTCTAGCGGTATCCACACGAACAAGGAGTGGTCTTCTACCACTCAAAGATGGAGAGGAGAACCCAAAAGTGTGCTAGCACTTTCTAGGGCTCTCGGATTGGATCTAAAAGGTGAGAAAGGAGAGAATATAGAAGAGGAAACACATGTACACCTCTTGGTTCCCTCCTTTGTGACCTTCACCTTCCCTTAGACTTTGGATTTAACTCACACTCCTCTTTTCCTCCATGAAACCCACGACCATCAGCAAGGTTGAGAGAGGAAGAAGCACACAAGGAAGAAGAAGCATTTACCACACTTAATTTTGCCACAAGACAAAACCCATTTTTCCTTTAGTGTGGCCGGCCACACTAGTGTAACTCCCACATTAATGTGGCTGGCCACATTAATGCATTTGGTGTGTAACCTCCATGAGGTGGCACACCATTAAATGAGGAGATGATGTGGCTAATGATGTGGCTAGATTGGTCATACCAAGTAGGATGAGTCAACCTTCATGATGATGTGGCAATACATCAAGTCAAACTTGATGTTTCAACTTCCATTTGGTCAAGTCAAACATGACCAATTTTCTTCCTTGTTGAGTTAAATCCAACCTTTGATTCAAGTCAATTTTAATTTAATGAATCTCAATTCATTAATATAAATTGACTCATGAATCAAATTTAAATTAGACTAATTCAACAATTGAATCTAATTGAGTCTAACTCAATAAGTCTAATTTGAATCCAATCTTTGATTCATCATATGAATCTAATCCTATTGGTTCATCATATGAACCTAATCTCCATGGACATGTTCTTTGTGTGTGACCCAATAGGTTCTTGTAACGTTGGCAATGTTATAAACTCTTTTAGAAACATAAGCAATGAGCGGCAACTAGCAATACATCATTGCTACCCAAGTTACAAGAAATGTTGAGATCCAATATCACCTTGTGACTACTAATTGTGACTCCTCACAATATGTGACAAGTGTCCTTCTATCCTAGACATCTAGATTGATCAATGTGAGGCATAGACCGTGTCATCCTCTGACCAATCTAAATCTTGAACTCCGAGTAGACTCACTCAATCAAATGAGCTCAATATCTCATATTGACTCATTTGGGTATGGCCATACACTTCGTGGTCTCACTCTATCAAGAATATCGATGTCTCTCCCGTCATATAGGAGGGATAGATCCCATCTACATCACTCACATCCCTCTTCATAATTTGTTATATACCCAGTAATCGTCTTTATAGTCCACCCTGTTACGGGTGACGTTTGACGAAACTAAAGTACATAACTCCTTATGTAGGGATCCATGGTGACTTCAGGTCTAAGGACTAATAGTCATACTAATAGCCACATGAGAAAGTATATGACACTCATATAACGATCCATGATACTTTCTCATGGCGGGTCATTCAGTATATATTCTTTAATGCATACCCATGTGTCAGCTTGATATCTCTATATCCATGACTTGTGAGATCAAGTCATCGAGCTGACCTACATGCTAGTCTTATTGTATTAACATTGTCCCTGAATGTTAATACTCGACTAGGAATGATTTAGAGTAGTGTTCCCTATATCATCTCACTATCGATTCAACTAATCGATTGATATAGGTATGAACGTTCTACTCAAGGATGTTACTATACTTATTTTATCTGACACTAATACAAATAAGCATAATAACCAAAAACCAATGCCTTTATTAATATACAAAAATATGATATACATGAGTCATACAATCATCAAATGATTGGCTCTAGGGCTCTAACTAACACGATTCTCTCTCCCTCGCCCGAGCACCCCGTAGCCGGCATTTTCCTCTCCTCGCACGAGCATCCGACCTCTTTCTTCCTTCTCCCTCACGCGAACAACAGCGGGCGATCTTCTTCTCCTCCTCACGCGAGCAGCAAAGCCGCTGATCCTCATCTCTTCGAGCTGTGCCCTAATTGATGCGGCAAGTATCTTCCTTAGAAGTGGCAGATAGGACCGCTAGGTATGTGATTTCGGTTCCGTGTTTAGTCTAAGCGAACGCAGGAGGTTTTTATGTACTAAATCTGGAAGTAATTGAATGATCTGAAGATTCTATAAGTTAAATTGATGATTTTTGGTTTGAGGATCAGGGATTTTGTCGGAGATTGATTTATGTTCCCTATTCCTCTCTCAACTGGTAACCCTAGTTTCAGCCACTATTTTCGGTAGGCTCAATGGGGTATCTGGTTCGGTTTTCACTTGTGTGTTCTGAGTTGATTGAGTATGACGTTCTTGCATGATCTATTTAGTTTTTGTGTATTCGGTGTAGAATTTGAGATGGGTTCGAGAGGTGTGTGTGTTCTTTTCTTCCTCATTGTTCAATGCTGCTATGGATTTCTAGTGGAAATTATTGTTTGTTCTTCATTAAATTTGGAGAGAGTTTTGTTTTAGGTTATCTGTCAAATCCAATTACATTAGTTCTTCTTCTATATGTATGTAGTTACATGTTCTGTTTGGGTAGAAGGATTGAGTAAGGAAGAGAAGCTAATCGAAATCTGTAATGTTTGGGATTAAGAACTTGGGCTTTCATTATTTATAGTTTTTATCCTTTTTATACTCATTAAATGTTAGACTGATTTGGTGAAGGGATTTGGGATATTTTGAGTTGAGTTTGAAGCTGTGATGGTTTTCTGTGTTGTTGGAATTTGGTGTCTGATTTTAAATTTCGAGTCAAATTTGGAATTTCTGATTTTATTTGTCTATTTGAAGTCGAGATGGCTTAATTAAGGTTAAATCAATTTAATTCTAATTTATGTGGTTAATCGAGGATCGTATTCGATTTATAGTTACCTAATCGAATTAGGATAGAGTTTTGGGGTTTAGTTAGTTGTTGTATATGTGATTAGCTAAACCATGTATCATATTATTTGCAGGACGTTGATTTGAGATGAGGGTATCGACGTGAGATTATTTATCGCGATCGGCTGATAAAGGCGGGTACTTCTTACTTTGTCTCTTTAGTTCTTTGAACTTGGTGCATGAGCTATTTTTGGATAAGGACAGTTTACCTTGACTCCACTCTTATTTTATTGCGCTTGATACTTCCACTCAAACCTTTGAGTTATTCGTTTCTATATTCATACAGTCTCTTGTTGTCATCTATGATATTTAGCAGATACTGGATACCATGTTTGCATGTTTTGATTGTTGTTTAGTTCTATTCTGTGATGAGCATGCTGGCTTCATGTAGCATACCTGATTTTTATTTATATATATATATATATATGATGACTATTGCATTTGGTGCATCATATCATGGCAGACATGTCAACGATCAATTCTCCCTTGCGGTCGAGAGAGTTGTTGACCAGGGCCGCACCCTCGGCCACTCGACAGAGTGGTAACTAGAGTTGATGTCGCTTGTCCTGTCGTGCCACACTCGACTACTTGTAGTTGGTGGTAGCTGGAGTTGTGAGCAGTAGGGACCCCCTTCGCTGTGTAGCTAGTTAGCTACTCAGCATCTGTCCATCCGGTCACTCGAGAGAGTGGCGGCCTTTGGGTGGTACAATTATCATTGATCCGGCCTCTCGACCATACTGAGGTCGTGGTGTAGAGAGGTGGGCGGGGTGACCATCCGTCCATACGCTGTTAATATACTTGCTTTGGTTGATGCTGTTTGCATAAGCTGTTGTTGATTACTCATGTTGTTGTTGCTAGCTTATGCTACTGTTGCTGACTTTTGCTGATATGCTTATATATGTTGAGATATATATATATGTCTGTTGTGGGTGTTTATACTGACTTACCTATTGGAAGTTTGTATATACCTTACATATTTCCTCTATAGTTATGAGCAGTACTGTAGCAGATTAGTTCTACTCCTGACCTTCTATTACCTAGCCTAGGATATGGTTTCAGATATGAGCATTTATTATGGTTTTATTTTTGTATATGCTACTTTCCTTTTGAGACAGTATTCCTTTTGGCATTCTCTATTTGTTTATATATGTTCATGCACTATCTTTCTTTACCCGCTGAGTTCCAATACTCACCACCTCGCAAACTGGTTTTTTTTCTCCAGGTAGCAGTAGATGATTCATGGATGCTTGGAGAGATGTCGGCTGCTAGTCCTGGGTCCTTCATCACACTCGAGGATAGTTTTCTGTTTGATTTTCTTATTATTTGGGTGGTTTGTCGATTCTGTGAATTTTGCTTTTCAATATGTCGATGTGAATTTTGGAGTCAAGTCTGGTGATTGCAGGTATTTTTGTTAGTGTCGTTGTTGGTCTTATGTTCATATTGTTTTGTGTTTTCCGTTGCATTTACGTTGTTATGTGTTTACATTCAGCAGTGTTGGCTTATTAAATTGCGTGGTTGTGTTTATTTTATTCCAGCCGAGTGGGCTGATGATATAAACTGTATGATTGTGTATATATTCCAACCATATGTGGTTGATGTATATTTTGTATGTAGTAATGTTTCAGATTGTCACCCGTATAGGGGAGATGCTGTCAGATTTTTGTCTGGCAGGGACTCCTTTGAGGCGTGATAATTTAGTGGTATCAGAGCCAGGTATATGATACTTGCTTTTTTACTTTGGATTCTTTGAGTCAATTTGATACCAATTTAGTGGTATCAGAGCATGGTTCAAGTCAAATGTTGTGTTTTGTGTTTTGAAATTTCGATCGTGTTTTGATTTATGATTTTCGGTGTTTCGATTGTTTGGTTTTTCCTTTGTAAGTTGAAGCCTCGATGTGACTCTCGAGTTGTGGGACCAGGCAGCGGCAGGACATCACCAAGCTATAGGAGGTATGTTCGTATACTGTCATCGTACATATTTATTAGTACTTGGCTAGTTGGTTATACCATGTATTCTTGTTTAGATGTTTATACCATATATGACATGTTATGGTTAATTGAATACTACAAGGATCTATGTAGAAGCTGACAATCTTAGTTTATTGGCTTCTTAGTGGTTATAGTCTATATAAACTATCTATTTTGGTCGTGGTGCTAGATAGTTAGCACTGTTTCTTTGTTTGTTCCTTTTGTGGCACTGTTTAGTAGATTTGTTATTATACATTAATCTATGGAGAGTCTTGTGGTTGAGTTTGATCATGGAAGCTTTATGTTTGCAATCGAATAAACTTTTAGTACAAGTGATGTTGAGAATGATTTTTGATTGATGGATATTGAGAGATTTGTTAGTTAGAGCCCTAGAGTCAATTATTTGATAATTGTTGTATGGACTCGCTGTATCATATTCTTGTATATATAAATAAAGGCATTTGTTTTTGGTTATTATACTTACTTGTATTGGTGCCAAATAACTAAATATAATAGCATCCTTGAGTAGAAGGTTTTTACCTATATCAATCGATTGGTTGAATCGATAGTGAGATGATATAGGGAACATTACTCTTAATCATTCCTAGTTGAGTATTAACATTTAGGGACAATGTTAATGCGACGAGACTAGCATGTAGGTCAACTAGATGACTTGATCTCACAAGTCATGGATATAGAGATATCAAGTTGACACATGGGTATGCATTGGAGAATGTATACTGAATGACCCGCCATGAGAAAGTATTATGGATCCTTATATGAGTGTCATATACTTTCTCATGTGGCTATTAGTATGACTACTAGTCATTGGACCTGAAGTCACCATGGTTCCATACATAAGGAGTTACATACTTTGGCTTCGTCAAACATCACCCGTAATTGGGTGGACTATAAAGGCGATTACTGGGTATGTAACAAATTATGCGGAGAGATGTGTGTGATGTAGATGGAATCTATCCCTCCTATATGACGGGAGAGACATCGATATTCTTGATAGAGTGAGACCACTAAGTGCATGGCCTTGCCCAAATGAGTCAATATAAGATATTAAGCTCATTTGATCGAGTGAGTCTACATGGAGTTCAAGATTTAGATTGATTAGAGGATGACATGGTCTATGCCTCATATTGATCAATCTAGATGTCTATGATAGAAGGACAATGTCATATATTGTGAAGAGTCACAATTAGTAGTCACAAGGTAATATTGGATCTCAACATTCTTGTAACTTGGGTAGTAATGATGTGTTGCTATATACCGCTCATTACTTATGCTCCTAAATGAGTTTAGGAACATTACCACCGTTACAAGAACCTATAGGGTCACACACAAAGGACAATTAGATGGAGATTAGGTTCATTTGATGAACCTAAAGGATTAGGTTCATGTGATGAACCAAATTGGATTAAGAGTAATCCAAATTAGGCTAATTGAGTTGGACTCAATTTGGTTCATGTATTAAATGAGTCTAATTTGGACTTAGACTCATTGAATCAATTTAATTCAATGAATAGGGATTTATAAAATTAAAATTGACTTGAACCAATGGTTAGATTTGATCAACCATGGGAGAGAATTGGTCAAGTTTGTCTTGACTTGAGAGGAAGATGAAGAGTCAAGTTTGACTTGACCATTTGCCACCTCATTGGTGAATTGGCAAGAAGTGGACCAATGATGATGCTCCACATCATCATGGTTGCTTAAGTGAGATGCCACCTCATGGAAGTTACCAAGAGTTGTGACTCTTGGCATCCCATGGAGGTTACAATCTCTCTTAAAGTGGTCGACCACTTTAGATGAGGGAGTTAGTGCATTTTGTGTGCTTGGTGAGTAACTCCTTCTTCTTCCTCAAGCTCTTATCTTCTCTCCCTCTCCTCCACCATTACTGATCTTCTAAGGTTTCTAGCACCTCCTTAGAGGTTCTCTCCATCGAGTTGCTCGTGTGGATACACATAGAGGAGTATCTACTTTGATACTCTCGAGATCCGGCGACGAACCTTGGACGAGCGAGATTGTGAAGTGCTTCGCATCATGGGTAACCTTTTTCTTTTGTAGATCTAATGTAGATCTAGGAGTAGAAAACATGTATATGAAAGTTTTACATAATTTTATTTCTTCACACAGATCCGTGGCATGGGGGTTTCGGGGTTTCCGCAACGCAAAAAGCGGTTTTTACGGTCCGAAAAACACAACAGTGGTATCAGAGCCACGTGCGAAGCGTATACATGTTTTATTTTGAATTTTATGAAATTCTACAGATCTGTAAGTTTCTGTATTTTTATGATTTTTATAAATTTTATGGGAAATTTTCTCGTAGAAGCGAAGCACAAGTGTTTAGACACTTGTAGGCTTCGACTACCGAGAAGATATTTCTGAAACGGCTAGGTTTCACCCCAAATCCTTTTGGGACAGCGGATTAAGGCGCTGTAGGATCGCTTAGGAACACTCACGATGGTTATATCGCGGGTGGGGGTGCTTCCCCTGACCCCGCAAGGGGATTCGTTCCGCGATTGCGCCCGAAAATCACTAAACGGGACCGCCGGGAATTTTTACTCATAAAAATTGTAAAAATTGTAAGAAAAATTACAGAAATTTATAGAAGTTACATAATTTAGAATTATGTATTATTTTGTGATGGTCATGGCCCAAAAGACCCAATTTGATTGGAAATTGTGTGTTGTAATTCATAATACGGCCTGCGTACCGTCATGTGATTGTGTTTGTTGTATTTGATACGTGACCTGCGCGTCGTGCCTCTCTATTTTATATTCATGTTGTAAAATAGTTTTAGACTCAAATGTAACTCGAGTTTCACCTTTTGTAATGTATAAAATTGGAGCGGTGGAAGGTTCACTCGTGACAGAGTTACGAGGAGGGCGCGAGCAACACAAGGTGGTCAAAGGAAGGAGCTTGAGAAGCTATTGACCTTAGGTTGACCATCCGATATTCTCATTGTCTTGAGAAGATCATAGTAGGGCCATGACTAATCACAAAATATTTAATTAATTGCTTGTGTGTGTATATGTGATGCATGCTAGAATAAGTAATTAATTAGCGCCTTAACGATTCGATTCGATCAATCGCGTATATGATACACCTCGACGATTAGATTAGATCTAAATCGCATACATGATGTGCCCTAACGATTAGATTAGATCTAAATCGTGTATATGATACACCTCATCGATTAGATTAGATCTCAATCATGTCAACTCGTAATGGCTACCATGCCGTGATACCTATCACTACATCGATCGCATGTTGTTGTTGAATCTGTCACAGCAGAGCAACGCATACTATCTTGGTAGGGTACGGAGGGACAATTTTGGTCCCGCCTATCAACGCATGGGTGAGTACAACTCAATTAGATTGAGTAACTAGTTAACTCAATTGGATCGAGTTTAACTATAAGCATTTTCCAATGGTTGGTAGATAGGTCAAAATCACGTTTATATTAACTCTTGGGCGTATTAGCCAAAGCTAACTCGACTTTTAATATAAATGCAGATCTTGATCCTATAAATAAGAGTTGCATAGAGATGTAATTGGTAATTAGTTACCTACCGATAATACTAAGTCTTGGGCGATTTAGTCAAAGCTAACTCAAGGCGTAGTATGATGTGGATCTTGTCCCACACGAATTATAGATAGTTAGTTAGAATCTAGTTAGTGTGGTTTGACCACATCACTCACTTGATTCTACAAAAATTTTATAATTCAGTGGGAGCATCATTTAATTAAAGACCTAATTAGATGATTAATAGAATATGATATTTAATTTTCTGCATTTTCAGTTGTAGATAACCATGATGTCAAATACGAACTCTTTCTCCCTGCGTTCCGTCCTTAAGAAGGACAAGTTCAATGGAGCTAATATCCTGTGCTGGTACAGAAATCTGAGAATAGTTCTCACTCAGGAAAGAAAATTGTACGTCCTGGAGCAGCCCATTCCCGAGGCACATCCTGCCACTGCCACGCGAGCTGATTGTGATGCTTACAAGAAGCATCAAGATGACGCATTAGATGTGTCATGTCTTATGCTCGCAACCATGAACTCTGAGCTTCAGAAGCAACATGAGTTGATGACTGCTTATGATATTGTTGAACATCTTCATGAACTGTATCAAGGACAAGCAGGGCACTAGAAGAGGAACTACACAGGATACCTGGAAGATCTCAAGAAGAAGAGAAATAAGATTTCTACTTCAGGTATACATGTTATAGAAGTCAACCTCTCTATTTCTTCATCGTGGGTATTAGATATCGGATGTGCTTCTCACATTTGTACTAATGTACAAGCGCTGAGAAATAGCAGAGTATTGACGAATGGCGAGATAAACCTACGAGTTGGCAATGGAGCACGGGTTGTTGCTGTTGCTGTAGGAACTTATTCTTTATCTCTGCCCTCTAGGCTTGTACTAGAATTGGATGATTGTTGTTATGTGCCTACTTTAACTAAGAACATTATATCAGTTTCTTGTTTGGACAAGAATGATTTTTCATTTATTATAAAGAACAAATGTTGTTCAGTTTATTTAAATGAAATGTTCTATTGTAGTGCACCTCTGATAAGCGGACTCTATATTCTAGACCTTGAGAACCCTATCTATAATATTAGTACCAAGAGGTTCAAGTCAAATGACATGAACCAAACCTATCTCTGGCACTGTCGCTTAGGTCATATAAATGACAAACGCTTATCCCAGTTCCATAAAGATGGTTTGCTGGACTCATTTGATTTTGAATCATATGAGACATTCGAGTCATGCCTTCTAGGCAAGATGACCAAGACTCCCTTTAGTGGGCACAGTGAGAGAGCGACTGACTTGTTAGGTCTTATACATAGTGATGTATGTGGCCCTTTCAATGTCACTGCTAGAGGTGGTTATAGGCACTTCATTACATTTACTGATGATTTCAATAGATATGGTTATGTGTACCTGATGACACATAAGTCAGAATCCTTTGAAAAGTTCAAAGAATTCAAGAATGAAGTACAAGACCAGCATGACAAAAGTATTATGATACTTTGATCAAATCGAGGTGGTGAATACCTTAGCCATGAGTTTCGTGACTATTTAGCTGAGTGTGGGATTCTATCTCAACTCACTCCTCCTGGAACACCATAGTGGAATGGTGTATCCGAAAGGAGGAATCGTACCTTATTAGATATAGTACTGTCTATGATGAGTCACACAGATCTTCCTACATCTCTTTGAGGCAATGCTTTAGACACAGCAGCTTTTATTCTCAACCGAGTTCCATCTAAGGCTGTAATAAAGACACCATATAGGATATGGACTGGGAGAGATGCCCAGGTGTCTTTTATGAGGATTTGGGGTTGTGAGACTTACGTTCGACGTCAAGTCTCGGACAAAATGGGACCCAAATCCGACAAGTGCTATTTCATTGGATATCTCAAGGAAACGAAGGGATATTACTTCTATGTTCCCAGTCAACACAAGGTGGTTGTGGCTAAGACTGGGGTATATCTAGAAAGGGATTTTATTTCTAGAAAGACTAGTGGGAGTACGTTCGATCTTAAAGAAGTTCAAGATGCGAACAATAGCACTAAAGCCTCGAGGGAAGTTGAACTGGAACCACAAAGTGTTGTGGATGATGTTGTTCCACAAGGAGTTGAGGAACAACAACCAATTCAAGTAGACATACCTCTTCGCAGGTCTGATAGGGTACGTCGTCAGCCTGAGAGATACTCATTTCTCTTGTTTGACCATGATGACGTTGTGCTCATAGAGGATGAGCCCACCTCCTATCAGGAAGCTGTGAAGAGACCAGATTCCGAGAAATGGCTAGAAGCCATGAGATCCGAAATGGAATCCATGTACACTAACCAAGTCTGGACTTTGGTTGATCCACCTAAAGGGGTCAAACCCATTGGGTGTAAGTGGGTCTTTAAGAGAAAGACTGACATGGATGGACTTATTTATAAGGGTCGCTTGGTAACTAAAGGTTTCAAGCAAATTCATGGTATTGAGTATGATGAAACCTTTTCTCCAGTAGCGATGTTTAAGTCCATTCGGATCATGCTTGCTATTGCAGCATACCATGACTATGAGATATGGCAGATGGATGTCAAAAATCACGTTTCTGAATGAAAACCTGCTCGAGGATGTGTACATGACACAACCTGAGAGTTTTGTAGATCCATAGCATACTAGCAGAGTATGCAAGCTGCATAGGTCCATTTATGGACTAAAGCAAGCTTCTCGGAGCTGGAATCTTCGATTCGATGATGCAATCAAACAGTTTGGTTTCATCAAAATGAAGATGAACCTTGTGTCTACAAGAAGGTTGTAGGGGACATAGTTGTCTTCCTCATATTGTATGTGGATGACATACTACTCATTGGGAAAGACATCCCTTTGCTAAAGTTTGTCAAGACTTGGCTAGGGACTTGTTTCTCAATGAAGGACATAGGTGAAGCATCCCGCATTCTAGGCATACAGATCTATAGAGATAGATCTAAAAGATTGCTTGGCCAAAGTCAGAGTATATATATTGACAAGGTACTCCTACGGGTTGCCATGCAGAACTCCAAGAAGGGATTTCTGCCGATGTTACTATTGGTGCAATCGACCTAACTTTGATCGGTATGATCATAGTTTTGATGTGTGTGTCAAAGAGTTTAAGTTAGGCTTTCATATGTGTTTGATATGTGTGTTTGAGTCTTGTAGGACTTGGTGAAACACACATGAGGAGCTTGGTGCAACTAAGCTTGGGAAGCTCATCCTAGGGCTCGGATCCTTGAGTCGGTGAAGGATGATGTGGAAGGCATCCGAGGGACCGCCGGACGAGGAGCAACAGAGTGGAGCCGAGGGAAGTAGACTTCAAGGTAACGTGAAGGATGGCACGGAGAGGAGCCGCAGACTTGGGTGCATCTGAGGGACGAAGGCCGAGGAAGAGGACTTCAAGGGTGACTCCGGAGAGGATGAGTGTGAGTGTGTAACAAGGTGCAGTCCAGTCGGTTGCAACTTTTTGTAGTCGATTGCATGTTTTAGCAGTCGACTGCACCAATCGACTGCATGTTTTAGCAGTCGACTGGCAGCGAACAGAAGCATTCTGTTCGCTCAGCAAATAGCTACCAGTCAACTGCTAGTTTTAGCAGTCGACTGGTAAATGACCGTTGGTGCTGGAAAGTAGCCGTTGGCTACCTCTAACGATAACACCAGTCGACTGATGGTTTTGCCAGTCGACTGGTGCCGAGATGAGTTGATATGATGATCAACTCTCTCCACTTATTTAAGGGAAGCTTTGGAGCTTGAAGAAGGTTACTGATTATTGTTGAATCACTCCTTGTCATTGCCCAAATCTTGCAAGCCTACTCCCTTCCTCCTAAACCTAAGTTCATCTTGTAAGAGGAAGAGAACCTTGTGAGAGGTTGTACTCCACCGAGAAGGAGTAAGAGCTAGCCGGAGATTGTCGGGGACTGATCCACCGAAGGATCAAGGGCTTGTCCACCTCAAGGACACGCCATGGAGTAGGAGCAAGCAATCTCCGAACCACGTAAAAGAATCGTGTTAGTGTTTGTGTTCTTACTCATTGCTTTCTTGTTTTAGTTTTATTTCCGCTTGTGCAAACTAACCGTGTAGAGAAGAAATCGAAGTTGGGGGTGACCTAGCTATCCAACCCCCCTTCTAGCCAGCCACCGATCCCCAACAAGTGGTATTAGAGCGAGGTTGCCCTTCAACGGACTAATCGCCAAGAAGAGCACTCATCAAAATGGCCGGCTCAAACATTCATCCACCCAAATTCGAAGGCGACTTCTCTTGGTGGAAGAAGAGAATGGAGGTATTTTTTAATACCGATCTTGACATTATGCTAATCATGAGAAGTGGCTTTGAAGAGCCCAAGGATGAACACAATCATACAATCCAAAAGGCAAAAAGAAGAGCATCTAGCAAATGCCAAGGCAATCCATCATCTACATAATATTCTTCCCCAACAAGAAATAACAAGGGTTGGAACCTACTCAAGCGCCAAGGAGTTATGGGAAAAGCTAATGGAGCTTCATGAAGGGACATTAGAAGAAAAATTGGCAAGAAGAGACCTCCTTCGAACTCAACTCAACAATATCAAGCTTGAGAAAGGAGAAAAGGTATCAATTTTACATTCTAGAATTAAGGAAATTATTAATGGACTAACAAGTGTAGGTGAGACACTCTCAAATCGAGACATGATGATGAAAGCCCTAAATGCTTTCCCAAGAACCACAACTTGGAGCTCCATTGTAGATTCATACTACATATCAAAGGACCTAGAGAAATCCTCTCTAGATGAACTCTTCTCAAGAATGGAGCTCCACGAAACAAGAGTTGAAGGATTAGATGAAGAAGCACATAGATCAAGAGGAGTAGCCCTTGTGGCAAACAAGGGAAAGGGTAAGAAGAAGAAGTCTTCATCCCCACCATCCTCCGACTCCGAAGAATCAAGCGCCTCAATGGATAGTGATCAAGAGGCGTATATGGTGAGAAAAATGAGAAGGGCATTTAAAAGGTTTTCTACTAACAAATCTCATGCTAAGAAAAGCTCAAGAAGCAAAAGTAGAACAAGGAGGGTAATTTGCTACAATTGCCAAGGAGAGGGGCACATAAGAGATGATTGCCCTCTCTTGAAGAAGAAGGAAGGGAAGAAGAGGGAGGAGAAGAAGACAAAGGAAAAGGGGAAGAAGGCTCAAAACCTAAAGGCAACATGGGATGATCCATCATCATCGGAGGAAGAAGAGCACCATGTAGTCAATTTTGCTCTAATGGGAATTGATGATATAGCCTCCACCTCATCCAAAAGAGAAGAAGGAAGGAGCTCAAGTGAAGATGAAGAGGGGAGCTCAAGTGAAGGGGGAGGTCAAACTTCGGATTCGGACTTCTCGGTAAGTGAGGTACACAATCTTCCTCCCCATGTTTTGGTTAAAATTATTAAAAGCACAAATGAGGATTTATTCAAGGCAAAAAGGAAAAATAAATCTTTGAAACATGATATTATTTGTCATGACGAAAGATTAGAATCCATGTGTTTTGAGAACAACAATATGCATGATTCTTCTAATTCTTCAAATGATTCATGTTTAGAAGAAGAAAATAGGAAATTAAGGGAAAAGGTAGAATACCTTACCAATGCCCTTAGAAAATTTGAAATTGGCTCTAAAACCCTAAGCATGATCATTGGGAGCCAAAGGGCAACTTTTAAGAAAAATGGGTTAGGATACAATGAACCCAACAATGAAAAGACCTATCATTGTCTACTTGTTAGGGGGCAATCAAAAATCAAGACCATAGATAGAAAATGGATCCCCAAGGAATATTTGGTTAACCCAATTAGAAAGAATTTCTATTGGGTGCCAAAATCAATCCTCAAGGGTTAGAGGATTTTAGGTTAGTCAATCATTAAAATCATAAGTTCAAATCCTTGAAGAATGGTTGACTTGAGACCTTAAGGGGGAACACTTAGCCTTAATAGAAATTCATGATAAAAAGGGCTAAGTAGAGGTTACCTTTATCTCACAATGATTTTCATTATTTTCTAACCATAAATGTGAGATGATAGGATGATACAAATAATTCACATATGCTTACGGCATTTTGATGACTTATGAAATGTATCAAATTTTTAGTGATCATAGGCCAACTATGGGGAAAGTAAATGTTTAATTAATGGACATCTTGCCCATAGATCATGGTTGGACATTTCAAATATTTTGAAAACAATTCTATGTTTTATTTACAGTGGATAGTTATTTTAAAACATATGATTTCAAAACTAGAGTTTAATTTGATACAAACTTGAGTGTTTTTCAAGGTGTTTGAGTTTTTATCAAAACTTCAAAAATATGATGAATTTTCAAGTAAACATATTTTTCCTTATTAAAGGACATTAAAGGAAATATGTGTTCAAAATTTCATGATTTTTTGAATTTTCTAGAATTTTTTATGCATTTCTGAAGTTGACTTCGGAAGGCTGAAATTCAGCTTAGTAATGTGCCAGTCGACTGCGACAATTAGCAGTCGACTGGTACCTATTTTCCAGCACTGTCGAGAGCTGGTTTTGGAAAATTTTAAGTCCCCATTGATACCTAGGTATGTGTACATGTTTGGTACAATTTTTTATGGTGTCAAAGGGGGAGAAATGGGAAAGGTTTAAGTTAGAAATCTAAGTGGGTGCAAAACTTGAAAATTAAGGTTGAAGAGCATATGTTAAGGGGGAGCTTGGGAATTATGTTTCATGTTGACATATTGCTTTTAATTTTCATGTTGCTATTAATGCCTAACTTAAACATTTTGCCACACATCAAAAAGGGAGAGATTGTTGATGCAATCGACCTAAGTTTGATCGGTACGATCATAGTTTTGATGTGTGTGTCAAAGAGTTTAAGTTAGGCTTTCATATGTGTTTGATATGTGTGTTTGAGTCTTGTAGGACTTGGTGAAACACACATGAGGAGCTTGATGCAACTAAGCTTGGGAAGCTCATCCTAGGGCTCGGATCCTTGAGTCGGTGAAGGATGGTGTGGAAGGCATCCGAGGGACCGCCGGACGAGGAGCAACGGAGTAGAGCCGAGGGAAGTAGACTTCAAGGCAACGTGAAGGATGGCATGGAGAGGAGCTGCGGGCTCGGGTGCATCTGAGGGACGAAGGCCGAGGAAGAGGACTTCAAGGGTGACTCCGGAGAGGATGAGTGTGAGTGTGTAACAAGGTGCAGTCCAGTCGGTTGCAACTTTTAGCAATCGACTGTATGTTTTAGCAGTCGACTGCACCAGTCGACTGCATGTTTTAGCAGTCGACTGGCAGCGAACAGAAGCATTCTATTCGCTCAACAAATAGCTACCAGTCGACTGCTAGTTTTAGCAGTCGACTGGTAAATGACCGTTGGTGCTGGAAAGTAGCCGTTGGCTACCTCTAATGGTAACACCAGTCGACTGATGGTTTTGCCAGTCGACTGGTGCCGAGATGAGTTGATATGATGATCAACTCTCTCCTCTTATTTTAGGGAAGCTTTGGGGCTTGAAGGAGGTTACTGATTATTGTTGAATCACTCCTTGTCATTGCCCAAAGCTTGCAAGCCTACTCTCTTCCTCCTAAACCTAAGTTCATCTTGTAAGAGGAAGAGAAATTGTTAGAGGTTGTACTCCACCGAGAAGGAGTAAGAGCTAGCCGGAGATTGCCGAGGACTGATCCACCGAAGGATCAAGGGCTCGTCCACCTCAAGGACACACCGTGGAGTAGGAGCAAGCAATCTCTGAACCATGTAAAAGAATCATGTTAGCGTTTGTGTTCTTACTCATTGCTTTCTTGTTTTATTTTCATTTCCGCTTGCGCAAACTAACCGTGTAGAGAAGAAATCGAAGTTGGGGGTGAACTAGCTATCCAACCCCTCTTCTAGCCGGCCACCGATCCCCAACAGTTACATGGCGTGAGTCTTTCGAAGACTCAAGGTCCCTCTTCTTGAGAGGACAGAGACCGCATGGATCAGATCCCTTATGTCTCAGCCATAGGATCTATCATGTACGCCATGCTATGTACTCGTCCTGATGTCTCGTATGCTTTGAGCATGATAAGCAGATACTAGTCAGATCCAGGTGAAAGTCACTAGATAGCGGTCAAGAATATTCTTAAGTACTTAAGAAGGACTAAAGAATATTTCTTGATATATGGAGGCGATGACGAGCTAGCTGTAAAGGGTTACAGTGATGCCAGCTTCCAGACCGACAAGGATGATTATAAATCACAGTCTGAGTTCGTGTTTTTCTTGAATAGTGGTGTTGTGAGCTGGAAGAGTTCACAGCAGTTCTACGACGCTTCCATCTCATTTGAGAGATTATCGATAGAGGAGATGTGAAGATTTGCAGAGTACCCACAGAGGCTAACATCGCAGATCCCTTGACCAAGGCTTTGGCACAGAAAAAGCATGATGGTCACACTAGGTCATTAGGCCTTAGAGCCTACACTGATTGGCACTAGTGCTAGTAGGAGATTGTTAGCTAGAGCCCTAGAGCCAATCATTTGATGATTGTTGTATGGACTTGTTGTATCATATTCTTGTATATATAAATAAAGGCATTTGTTTTTGGTTATTATACTTACTTGTATTTGTGTCAAATAACTAAGTATAATAGTGTCCTTGAGTAGAAGGTTCTTACCTATATCAATCGATTGGTTGAATCGATAGTGAGATGATATAGGGAACATTACTCTTAATCATTCCTAGTCGAGTATTAACATTCAGGGGCAATGTTAATGCGACGAGACTAGTATGTAGGTCAACTAGATGACTTGATCTCACAAGTCATGGATATAGAGATATCAAGTTGACACATGGGTATGCATTGGAGAATGTATACTGAATGACCTGGCATGAGAAAGTATCATGGATCCTTATATGAGTGTCATATACTTTCTCATATGGCTATTAGTATGACAACTAGTACTTGGACCTGAAGTCACCATGGTTCCCTACATAAGGAGTTACATACTTTGGCTTCGTCAAACATCACCCGTAAATGTGTGGACTATAAAGGCGATTACTGGGTATGTAACAAATTATGTGGAGGGATGTGAGTGATGTAGATGGGATCTATCCCTCCTATATGACGGGAGAGACATCGATATTCTTGATAGAGTGAGACCACTACGTGCATGGCCATGCCCAAATGAGTCAATATAAGATATTGAGCTCATTTGATCGAGTGAGTCTACTTGGAGTTCAAGATTTAGATTGATTAGAGGATGACACGGTCTATGCCTCATATTGATCAATCTAGATGTCTAGGATAGAAGGACAATGTCATATATTGTGAAAAGTCACAATTAGTAGTCACAAGGTGATGTTGGATCTCAACATTCTTGTAACTTGGGTAGTAATGATGTGTTGCTAGATACCGCTCATTACTTATGCTCCTAAATGAGTTAAGGAGCATTACCAACGTTACAAGAACTTATAGGGTCACACATAAAGGACAATTAGATGGAGATTAGGTTCATTTGATGAACCTAAAGGATTAGGTTCATGTGATGAACCAAATTGGATTAAGAGTAATCCAAATTAGGCTAATTGAGTTGGACTCAATTTGGTTCATGTATTAAATGAGTCTAATTTGGATTTAGACTCATTGAATCAATTTAATTCAATGAATAGGGATTCATTAAATTTAAATTGACTTGAACCAATGGTTAGATTTGATCAACCATGGGAGAGAAGTGGTCAAGTTTGACTTGACTTGAGAGGAAGATGAAGAGTCAATTTTGACTTGACCATTTGCCACCTCATTGGTGAGTTGGCAAGAAGTGGACCAATGATGATACTCCACATCATCATGGTTCCTTAAGTGAGATGCCACCTCATGGGAGTTACCAAGAGTTGTGACTCTTGGCATCCCATGGAGGTTACAATCTCTCTTAAAGTGGTCGGCTACTTTAGATGAGGGAGTTAGTGCATTTTGTGTGCTTGGTGAGTAACTCCTTCTTCTTCCTCAATCTCTTCTCTTCTCTCCCTCTCCTCCACCATTACTGATCTTCTAAGGTTGCTAGCACCTCCTTAGAGGTTCTCTCCATCGAATTGTTCGTGTGGATACACATAGAGGAGTATCTACTTTAATACTTTCGAGATCCGGCGACGAACCTTGGACGAGCGGGATTGCGAAGGGCTTCGCATCAAGGGTAACCTTTTTCTCTTGTAGATCTAATGTAGATCTAGGAGTAGAAAACATGTATATGAAAGTTTTACATAATTTTATTTCTTCGCACGGATCTGTGGCATGGGGGTTTCGAGGTTTTCGAACGCAAAAAGCGATTTTTACGGCCCGAAAAACCCAACAAGATTAGGTGTGGTAATATGTAGTCTTTTGAGGATCTATTAATGAATTTTACCCATAGTTAGATAGATATCAGAGTGGCGCAGTGGAAGCGTGATGAGCTCATAACCCACAGAGTCATCTCTTACAATTGAAGACTTGCTTATGATACTTGGATGGAGTGATATGTGAGTATGTTGCTTAGTGGTTACCTTTGGATGAGGGTCCCTGAGTTGAGAAGTAAATTTGGAGACCAAATTTTTATTAGTGGGGGAGAATTTAAAATACCACACCCAAATAATAATTAAATAATAAGTTTATTGGATGAAAAATCTTATTGGAATTTTTTAGAATTTTAGAAATTTTCTAAGATTTAATCGGAGCTCGTATGATGTATTTAGAGGGGATGCGTTAATTGGGCTACGAGAAAGCCTCGTTGGAATACCTAAAAGTAGGAGTTGATTAAGGAGAAACTTAGAGTTTGATTAAGCTAACCCTAGGTTTATATTATATATAATTGTCCTAATCCTTCTGCTCTTTTATTTCCTTGCCCGAACCTGCCTCTTCCCCGACACCTTCTTCCCCTC
This sequence comes from Zingiber officinale, assembly GCF_018446385.1. Taxonomy (NCBI): domain Eukaryota; kingdom Viridiplantae; phylum Streptophyta; class Magnoliopsida; order Zingiberales; family Zingiberaceae; genus Zingiber; species Zingiber officinale. The sequence goes on from NC_055992.1 coordinate 75,473,966, forward strand.
TTCGTCCGCCGCTCACCTTCGCCCTCCTCTGCGCGTCGTCGCCCGACCAAGGTAGTGTCGATCCTCTCTTCCAACGAGCCACAACCGCCGAGCCACCAGCACCGATTCTCTCTCCCTCGCCCGAGTACCCCGCAGTCGGCGTTCTCCTCTCCTCGCACAAGCATCCGACCCCTTTCTTCCTTCTCCCTCACGCGAACAACATCGGGCGATCTTCTTCTCCTCCTCACGCGAGCAGCAAAGTCGCCGATCCTCATCTCTTCGAGTTGTTACCTAATTGATGCGGCAAGTATCTTCCTTAGTAGTGGCAGATAGGACCTCTAGGTATGTGATTTCGGTTTCGTGTTTAGTCTAAGCAATCATGGGAGGTTTTTGTGTTCTAAATCTGGAAGTAATTGAACGATCTGAAGATTCTATAAGTTAAATTGATGATTTCTGGTTTGAGGATCAGGGATTTTGTCGGAGATTGATTTATATTCCCTACTCCTCTCTCAACTGGTAACCCTAGTTTCGGCCACTGTTTTCGGTAGGTTCAATTAGGTATCTGGTTCGGTTTTCACTTGTGTGTTCTGAGTTGATTGAGTATGTCATTCTTGCATGATCTATTTGGTTCTTGTGTATTCGGTGTAGAATTTGAGTTGGGTTCCAGAGGTGTGTGTGTTCTTTTCTTCCTCGTTCAATGCTGTTATGGATTTCTAGTGGAAATTATTGTTTGTTCTTCACTAAATTTGGAGAGAGTTTTGTTTTAGGTTATCTGTCAAATCCAATTACATTAGTTCTTCTTCTATATGTATGTAGTTACATGTTCTGTTTGGGTAGAAGGATTGAGTAAGGAAGAGGAGCTAATCGAAATCTGGAATGTTTGGGATTAAGAACTTAGGCTTGCATTATTTCTTGTTTTTATCCTTTTTGTACTCATTAAATGTTAGACTGATTTGGTGAAGGGATTTGGGATATTTTGAGTCGAGTTTGAAGCTGTGTTGGGTTTCCTGTGTTGCTGGAATTTGGTGTCTGATTTTGAATTTCGGGTCAGATTTAGAATTTCTTATTTTATTTGTCTATTTAAAGTTGAGATGGTTTAATTTGGGTTAAATCAATTTAATTGTGATTTATGTGGTTAATCGAGGATCGTATTCGATTTATAGTTACCTAATCGAATTAGGATTGAGTTTTGTGGTTTAGCTAGTTGTTGTATATGTGATTAGCTAAACCATGCATCATATTATTTGCAGGACGTTGATTTGAGATGAGGGTATCGACGTGAGATTATTTATCGCGATCGGCAGATAAAGGCGGGTACTTCTTACTTTGTCTCTTTAGTTCTTTGAACTTGGTGCATGAGCTATTTTTGGATAAGGACTCTTTATCTTGACTCCACTCTTATTTCCTTGCGCTTATACTTCCACTCAAACCTTTGAGTTATTCGTTTCTATATTCATACAGTCTCTTGTTGTCATCTATGATATTTAGCAGATACTGGATACTATGTTTGCATGTTTTGATTGTTGTTTAGTTCTGTTCTGTGATGAGCATGCTGGCTTCATGTAGCATACCTAATTCTTGTTTATATATATATATATATATATATATATATATATATATATATATATATATATATATATATATATATATATATATATATATATATATATATATATATATATATATGATGACTGTTGCATTTGGCGCATCATATCATGGCAGACATGTCAACGATCAATTCTCCCTTGCGGTCGAGGGAGTTGTTGACCTGGGCCGCATCCTCGACCACTCGACAAAGTGGTAACTAGAGTTGATGCCGCTTGTCCTGTCGTGCCGCACTCGGCCAATTCCAGTAGGTGGTAGCTGGAGTTGTGAGCATCAGGGACCCCCTTCGCTGTGTAGCTAGTTAGCTACTCAGCACCTGTCCATCCGGTCACTCGAGAGAGTGGCGGCCTTTGGGTGGTACAATTGTCATTGATCCGGCCTCTCGACCATACAGGGGACGTGGTGCAAAGAGGTGGGCGGGGTGACCATCCGTGTATACGATGTTATTATACTTGCTTTGACTACTACTGTTTGCATATGCTGTTGTTGATTACTCATGCTGTTCTTTCTAGCTTATGCTACTGTTGCTGACTTATGCTGGTATGCTTATATATGTTGAGATATATATATGTCTGTTGTGGGTGTTTAGACTGACTTACCTATTGGAAGTTTATATATACCTTACATATTTCGTCTGTCATTATGAGTAGTACTGTAGCAGATTATTTCTACTCCTGACCTTCTATTACCTAGCCTAGGATATGGTTTCAGGTATGAGCATTTATTATGGTTTTATTTTTGTATCTGCTACTTCCCTTTTGAGACTGTATTCCTTTTGGCATTCTCTATTTGTTTATATATGTTCGTGCACTATCTTTCCTTACCCGCTGAGTTCCAATACTCACCATCTCGCAAACTGGTTTTTTCTTTCGCCAAGTAGCAGTAGATGATTCATGGATGCTTGGAGAGATGTCGGCTGCCAGTCCTGGGTCCTACGTCACACTCGAGGATAGTTTTCTGTTTGGTTTTGTTATTATTTGGGTGGTATGTTGATTCTGTGAATTTTGCTTTTCAATAAGTTGATGTGAATTTTGGAGTCAAGTCTGGTGATTGCAGGTATTTTTGTTAGTGTCGTTGTTGGTCTTATGTGTAACGCCTGCCCCTCCTGCTAGTAGGGCGGGGTTACTTACTTATCTATTTCTATTTACGGAAACATATATGCATATTAAAATTTCTTTCGAAAATAAAACACTTAAAAATATCTTGAAGTCATATGGAAAATAACATAACACACTTAGTCCATGTTAACATAACCAAATAACTTAACCAGGTCTTTATTTGCCTTAGCCGAGCCACCACCACACACATCTCCTTGCCTCTCCTGCAGCTCCCTTAGGACATCCATTCTTTGTCCTTGTCTGTGGTACAAGAAAAGTAAGCTATAAGCACACAGGCTTAGTAAGATCCTTTCCTACTCACAAAAATCCATATATCAAGCATAAACACATAAGCATACAACCATAAACATATTCATTTCCTCTGCATCGATCCCGATCCATAATACTATCGGAGTGAAATAGGGGATCTAAGGAAGAACAGAGGCTAGACTTTATTAGTAACAAGTAAATACTTTGTATGTAAAAAAATCGAGATGTTGTGGGGGTAAACACAAATAAAAAGACATAAGACAATCCAAAAAGCACTTGATTATGATCAAATTTATAAGCCTACTTGGATATTGAGCATCTAACATCATAAGGGCATAGCATGTTATATCATAAATCATAAAGAACATCATGCTATATCATATCATAAATCAAAATATCATAAGAGCATAGCATGTCATATCGTAAATCATATCATATCAGCTGATAAATAACGCCATGCTATATCATATCATAAATCATCATGTCATATAAATCATAAATCATATCATGCAAGATGTCTTTTAAAACATATGTCATGTCATATGCAAGATGTTTTAAAACATATCATATAGTACTTGAACATAATATCATCATGAGGGCCCGGCTTGTACCACATACATACATAAATGCGCGCAATCCCTAGGACAGGGTAGCTAGCCCCGAACCTTCTAGGGATCTAGGTCCGTTCATAGTCCGTCGACCTAGGGGCGTACTAAGGAGCCCATCCCTTTACTAGACCCGTTCATAGTCCGTCGGCCTAGGGGCACTTATGGAGCCCACCCTTGGTACAAGCTATACAAAGTAAAATATCATATCATGGTTCATATCATAACATAACATATCTTATCTTATCATATCATGAGGAGTAAAGCATGCATATTTGGGCACACAGCACATGCATGGATCATAAACATACATAATGAGCATGTCATTTCCCATATCATAAAGCATGCATATTTGGGCACACAGCACATGCATGGATCATAAGCATACATAATGAACATGTCATTTACCATATCATAAAACATGCATATTTGGGCACACAGCACATGCATGGATCATAAACATTCATAGTGAACATGTCATTTATCATATCATAAAACATGCATCTTTGGGCACATAGCAAATCATAAAAGACACAATCATGCATAGCATCAGTAAATAACATTTCCTAATTCATAACGCATCATGTGAGGCATATCTAAGCTTCTAAACTCATAATGGCCGAACCACTCATAAAGAGGAAACCAAGCTATAGGCAACAGGCAAGCATAAACACCTAGCTAAATTCATATCATATTATCAAGAGGCACATGAGCATGCTAGGTTAACTTTTTAGTTCCTCCAAGCCCTAATTTGGTTCTTGGCCGAACCATTCATGAAGGGAAAACTAGGTTTTAATTAACATATAAGCATAATCACGTAACTAAATTCATATCATATTATCAAGAGATACATGAGCATGCTAGGTTAACTTTTAGCTTCTCTAAACCATAACTTTGGGTTCTTGGCCGAACCATCCATGAAGAGAAAACTAGGTTTTAAACAACATGTAGCATAAATCACCTAGCTAAATTCATATCATATTATCAAGAGGTACATGAGCATGCTAGATTAATTTTTAGCTTCTTTAAAACCCTAATTTTGTTCTTGGCCGAAACATACATGAAGGGAAAGCTAACTTTAAAACAACATAAAAGCATGAACACCTAGCTAAATTCATATCATATTATCAAGAGGTACATGAGCATGCTAGGTTAACTTTTTAGCTTCTTTAAAACCCAAATTTTGTTCTTGGCCGAAACATACATGGAGAGTAAGCTAAGCTTTAAGCAACATTCAAGCATAAGAAAAACCAACCCAATCCCTTAACATAGCATACATATCATAAGGATGTAGTGAACATGGTTAGTTTAGGGCTTAAGCTTTCTTAGGTCCTTCATCTACACTTGGCCGAAAGTTCGTGTTTATAAATCTAGGTTTTAAGTCAACATACAACATGAGAACATTAACTAGCTTCTTATACTAGGGTACTTATCATAAGAACATAATGAACATGCTTTACTTAGATCTTGATCTACCCAAATCTTTCTTCTTTTTTTTTATACTTGGCCGAAAGTTCCAACTTGTTACCCTAGGTTTTAAGCATTCTACTCTTATGTAAAAACAAAAACAACTTGTACCACAGGTGAGGGGATACTTACTTCCTTTCGCTTGTGGTTTTTCTTAAGGAAAGATACTCTAGGTGAAGAGGAGGAAGAGAGCTTCTTCTTCTAGCACTCCCTTTGATTTCTCTTGCTTGGAAGGGGTAGACCTTGAAGACTCCTTCTTGTAAATTAGTTTTCTTGGTGAGGAACCTTAGCTTAGCTTTTGGAAATGAAGAGAGGGAGAGCTTTTGGTTTCGGTGGGGAATGAAGAAGGAGAAGGAAGGAGGAAGAAGAAGAAGGAAGGATTAATCTCTTACTTTTCTTCTCTCCATTCTATTTATTTCCATGTAATTGAAGCATGTCCTCATTCATTCCCTCAACCCCTCTATTTCCTCATTCCTTTAATCTCACGAAAATAGAGAGAGGGAGGGAAGCAAGCAACTTGTCTTTTGCTTGCTTCTTCTCTTAACCAAGAGGAAGAGAAAGTAAGCTACTTGGTTTTCTCTTGTTCCTTTACTTAACTATCTTCTCACCTTTAACTAATATTTCCATTCTTTCCTATTCACATATCATTCATTGCTCTAGTGGTCTATGCACCAATTTGACTCTATCATTTGTGGGAGGTTCAAGGTTCAATCCTTGTCCTCACCTCTTTTTATTTTGGTTTCTATTTTTCCATTTTCCTCTTTCTTTCTTTTATTCTTCTATTTTAAAGAAAAATACTCCTAGGTATAGCTTAGCATTTCATGGGTATTACATTATGTTCGTATTGTTTGTGTTTTCCGCTGCGTTTATGCTGTGATGTGTTTACTTTCAACCGTGTAGGCTTATTAAATTGCGTGGTTGTGTTTACTTTTGTTCCGCCGAGTGGGATGATGATATAAACTGCGTGGTTGTGTATATATTCCAGCCGTATGTGGCTAATGTATATTTTGTATGTAGTAATGCTTTAGATTGTCACCCATACATGGGAGATACTATCAGATTTTTGTCTGACAGGGACTCCTCTGGGCGTGACAATTTAGTGGTATCAGAGCCAGGTATATGATACTTGCTTTTTACTTTGGATTCTTTGAGCCAATCTGATACCAATTTAGTGGTATCAGAGCATGGTTTGAGTCAAATGCTGTGTTTTGTGTTTTGAAATTTCGATCGTGTTTTGATTTATGATTTTCGGTGTTTCGATTGTTTGGTTTTTCCTTTGTAAGTTGAACCCTCGATCTGACTCTCGAGTTGTGGGATCAGGCAGCGGCAGGACATCTCCAAGCTATAGGAGATATGTTCGTATACTGTCATCGTACATATTTATTAGTACTTGGCTAGTTGGTTATACCATGTATTCTTGTTTAGTTGTTTATACCATATATGACATGTTATGGTGAATTGAATACGAAAAGGATCTATGTAGAAGCTGACAATCTTAGTTTATTCGCTTCTTAGTGGTTATAGTCTATATAAACTATCTATTTTTGTCGTGGGGCTAGATAGTTAGCACTGTTTCTTTGTTTGTTCCTTTTGTGGCACTATTTAGTAGTTTTGTTATTATACATTAATCTATGGAGAGTCTTGTGGTTGAGTTAGATCATGGAAGCTTTATGTTTGCAACCGAATAAACTTTTAGAACAAGTGATGTTGAGAATGATTTTTTGATTGATGGATATTGAGAGATTAGGTGTGGTAATATGTAGTCTTTTGAGGATCTATTAATGAATTTTACCCACAGTTAGATAGATATCAGAGTGGCGCAGCGGAAGTGTGATGAGCTCATAACCCACAGAGTCATCTCTTATAGTTGAAGACTTGCTTATGATACTTGGATGGAGTGATATGTGAGTATGTTGCTTAGTGGTTACCTTTGGATGAGGGTCCCTGAGTTGAGAAGTAAATTTGGAGACCAAATTTTTATCTGTGAGGGAGAATGTAAAATACCATACCCGAATAATAATTAAATAATAAGGCTTATTGGACGAAAAACCTTATTGAAATTTTTAGGAAATTTTAGAAATTTCCTGAGATTTAATCGGAGCTTGTATGACATATTTAGAGGGGATGCGTTAATTGGGCTGCGAGAAAGCTTCGTTGGAATACCTAAAAATAGGAGTTGATTAAGGAAAAACTTAGAGTTTGATTAAGCTAACCCTAAGTTTATATTATATATAATTATCCTAATCCTTCTCCTCTTTTATTTCTTTGCCCGAACCTGCCTCTTCCCCGACACCTTCTTCCCCTCTTCGTCCGCCGCACACCTCCGCCCTCCTCTGCGCGCCGTCGCCCGACCAAGCCAGCGCCGGTTCTCTTCTCCGACGAGTCACAACCGCTGAGCCACCAGCGCCGATCCTCCTCTTCCCCGAGCCATCTCGCGCCGACGCCCGACCAAGCCAGCGCCGGTCCTCTTCTCTTCCTTCTCCCTCATGCTAACAACAGCGTGCGATCTTCTTCCCCTCCTCGCGCGAGCAGCAAAACCACCGATCCTCATCTCTTCGAGCTGTGCCCTAATTGATGTGGCAAGTATCTTCCTTAGAAGTGGCAGATAGGACCGCTAGGTATGTGGTTTCGGTTTCGTGCTTAGTCTAAGCGATCGCGGGAGGTTTTTGTGTACTAAATCTAGAAGTAATTGAACGATCTGAAGATTCTATAAGTTAAATTGATGATTTTTGGTTTGAGGATCAGGGATTTTGTCGGAGATTGATTTATTTTCCCTATTCCTCTCTCAACTGGTAACCTTAGTTTCGGCCACTGTATTCGGTAGGCTCAATGGGGTATCTGGTTCGGTTTTCACTTGTGTGTTCTGAGTTGATTGCGTATGTCGTTCTTGCATGATCTATTTGGTTCTTGTGTATTCGGTGTAGAATTTGAGATGGGTTGCAGAGGTGTGTGTGTTCTTTTCTTCCTCATTGTTCAATGCTGCTATGGATTTCTAGTGGAAATTATTGTTTGTTCTTCATTAAATTTGGAGAGAGTTTTGTTTTAGGTTATCTGTCAAATCCAATTACATTAGTTCTTCTTCTATATGTATGTAGTTACATGTTCTGTTAGGGTAGAAGGATTGAGTAAGGAAGAGGAGCTAATCGAAATCTGGAATGTTTGGGATTAAGAACTTGGGCTTGCATTATTTCTAGTTTTTATCCTTTTTATACTCATTAAATGTTAGACTGATTTGGTGAAGGGATTTGGGATATTTTGAGTCGAGTTTGAAGCTGTGATGGTTTTCCTGTGTTGCTGGAATTTGGTGCCTGATTTTGAATATCGGGTCAAATTTGGAATTTCTGATTTTATTTGACTATTTGAAGTTGAGATGGTTTAATTAGGGTTAAATCAATTTAATTGTGATTTATGTGGTTAATCGAGGATCGTATTCGATTTATAGTTTCCTAATCGAATTAGGATTGAGTTTTGTGGTTTAGCTAGTTGTTGTATATGTGATTAGCTAAACAATGTATCATATTATTTGTAAGACGTTAATTTGAGATGAGGGTATCGACGTGAGATTATTTATCGCGATCGGCAGATAAAGGCGGGTACTTCTTACTTTGTCTCTTTAGTTCTTTGAACTTGGTGCATGAGCTATTTTTGGATAAGGACTCTTTATCTTGACTCCACTCTTATTTCCTTGCGCTTATACTTCCACTCAAACCTTTGAGTTATTCGTTTCTATATTCATACAGTCTCTTGTTGTCATCTATGATATTTAGCAGATACTGGATACTAAGTTTGCATGTTTTGATTGTTGTTTAGTTCTGTTCTGTGATGAGCATGTTGGCTTCATGTAGCATACCTGAATCTTGTTTATATATATATATATATATATATATATATATATATATATGATGACTATTGCATTTTGTGCATCATATCATGGCAGACATTTCAACGATCAATTCTCCCTTGCGGTCGAGGGAGTTGTTGACCAGGGCCGCATCCTCGGCCACTCGACAAAGTGGTAACTAGAGTTGATGCCACTTGTCCTGTCGTGCCGCACTCGGCCAATTGCAGTTGGTGGCAGCTGGAGTTGTGAGCAGCAGGGACCCCCTTCGCTGTGTAGCTAGTTAGCTACTCAGCACCTGTCCATCCGGTCACTCGAGAGAGTGGCGGCCTTTGGTTGGTACAGTTGTCATTGATCCGGCCTCTCGACCATACAGGGGTCGTGGTGCAAAGAGGTGGGCAGGGTATCATCCGTGCATACGATGTTATTATACTTGCTTTGACTACTGCTGTTTTCATATGCTGTTGTTGATTACTCATGCTGTTGTTGCTAGCTTATGCTACAGTTGTTGACTTATGCTAATATGCTTATATATGTTGAGATATATATATGTCTGTTGTGGGTGTTTAGACTGACTTACCTATTGGAAGTTTGTATATACCTTACATATTTCCTCTGTCGGTATGAGCTATGCTGTAGCATATTAGTTCTACTCCTGACCTTTTATTACCTAGCCTAGGATATGGTTTCAGGTATGAGCATTTATTATGGTTTTATTTTTGTATCTGCTACTTCCCTTTTGAGACTGTATTCCTTTAGGCATTCTCTATTTGTTTATATATGTGCATGCACTATCTTTCCTTACCCGCTTAGTTCCAATACTCACCACCTCGCAAACTGGTTTTTCTTTCGCCAGGTAGCAGTAGATGATTCATGGATGCTTGGAGAGATGTCGACTGCCAGTCCTGGGTCCTACAACTCACTTGAGGATAGTTTTCTGTTTGGTTTTGTTATTATTTGGGTGGTATGTTGATTCTGTGAATTTTTCTTTTCAATAAGTCGATGTGAATTTTGGAGTCAAGTCTAGTGATTGCAGGTATTTTTGTTAGTGTCGTTGTTGGTCTTTTGTTCGTATTGTTTTGTGTTTTCCGCTGCTTTTACGATGTTATGTGTTTACTTTCAGCCTTGTAGGTTTATTAAATTGCGTGATTGTGTTTATTTTGTTCCAGCCGAGTGGGTTGATGATATAAACTGTGTGGTTGTGTATATATTCCAACCGTATGTGGCTGATGTATATTTTGTATGTAGTAATGTTTCAGATTATCACCCGTACAGGGGAGATGCTATCGGATTTTTGTCTGGCAGGGACTCCTCTTGGGCGTGACACTTCCTCTATGATTCCTTCTTCTATTGCTGCTGTTAGCTATTCTAGCTGCTTGCACATAATACATGGTTTAAGATATAATGTCAAGTTCATATATTCATCAACTTTTCTCGTGCTCACTTGCTTGACTACTCATGAAAATGTGAAGTTGCAACTTTTCTCGTGCTTATTTGGTCATTTTTTTACTTCAACATTTCAAAAGGTCCAGATTCATGTGACTTCACTTAATTTGGTTTCTACTACGCAAAAGATGCAATGATGCAAGAAATTTATAATTGTTTATACATGTTGATAAGTTTTCTACTTTTGGGACTTGTTTGTTTCAATTATCACTTTAGTTTGTAGTGATTGTTAGATTATCCATTTAAATTATCAGTTTGCAATTATTATGAATTTATACATGCATGTGTCTACTTTTTTTCTATGGCTTTAATGCTATTTTTTTTAGAAAAGGGGGAATTTGTAAGCTAAGTCTGAAATTCTGTATAAAGAAAAAGGACCGGTACATGAAGAATGTTGCACATCCTGACTTGATCTATTCAGAAAAAGGACTAATTTTGCACGGTTGTGGTCTGATTCTATATAAACTTACTTTTGTGGTCTCATCTTTTGTGGTTGTCATGATTATATTGGATACTTGTGGTCATGTTTGGATAACTTGTAGTAATAGTAGCAGTTTATAAACTTAACTGAAGTGAATGTATATATGTTGTACTAGTTTTTGGTTGAGACAGGATGTATAAAAGATAACTAAATGTATATATATTGAAAATATATAATAGTTTTTCTTACAAACATAATTGTTTATAACCATAGATATTTCTTATGAAAGACAACAGTTTTGAAATATTATGTGCAAAAAACATTTTTATCTATTCGCAATGCATTTCTAATCAAGATAAACAACAATTTTTTAACCGTTGTGAAAAGTATTTAAAGACAATGGTTTTAAACTAAATTTTAAAGAAAGACATCATTGTTTATTTGTTGTCAAAAGCAGATCTATTGTGTGCGATCAAAATTATTACAAAACTGGCAATTATAATGATTTTATAATATTGCAAAACTGTTGTCTTTGTTATTAAAAGACAACACTTTAAATCCATTAAATGATTGTTGTCTATTGTATTCAAAGACAATGGTTTTAAATCGTTGTCTTTTACCACACATTTACAACGATTTTAAAGGGCCTACGAGAACGGATAAATTCCGTTGTCTTTTAACATTTTTGTTGTAGTGCTTTTCTATTTTTATTCTCTCACAATCTTTTCTTTTTTCACTCTCATTTTTGTTCCTCAATTGATCTTCATATACTTGCTTACGAGATAATAGTACAAGAGTTACAAGTTTACCATGCATCTAAAAAGAATATTTATTTGTGAATACATTGTGCATGACCCTCCTATCAAATTGCCATGGTCTACCTAAAAGCAAATGACTTGGATGTACTACACCACAAATAACATCATCATGAAAGCTACTAATGGATAATGAAACCAACACTTGCTTTATCATAATAGATTTCATCTCTTCCCAAGTGCCAATAGGTCTCACATTGTTTTTTCTCCTATTTAGAATAATTTGATCCCACCAAATAATAGCAAATCAATAAACTCAATAGCAGCAAGTTTTACCTTCTTCTCTTCAGAGTAGTGGTGACAATCAAACACTAATTCCACTTTCTTTTCCCACTCCAAATATGCATTTAGATCACTTTTTCCTTGAGAAGGAATCATCATCTTGATATTTCCCAAGTGTCTATTAACATAATCATTCATCCTTCTTCTTCTACCACCAATTCTAGCATGACTTGATTTTCCACTAGAAGCTCTATCATCAATGTCCTCAGAAATGTCATCATCATCATCATCATTGTTGTCATCATAGTTATATTGCCTTGTACTTCATGTAGGAACTCTATCGGGTTGGCTATTTTGCAATCTAGAAATTATAGCATCTTGTCTCTCTAATCTGTCGAGGATTTGATTGAATTTGATTTCATGCGTTCCAATTGTTGTCTCAAGGAACGTTGTTCAAGTGTTTCACTTGGTCTTGCTTCCTTTCCACTTGTTGCCATTAATGCAATCTGTTGTCACTCAATCACTCAACTCACTAATGTTAGCTCTTTAAAGAACTTAGAATTGTGGCAATTCCCTATAAGCGTTCGTTGACTAATTGAAAATCCCAAGGGTATTAGAATAAACGATAGGGATTGATAGAAGAATGCAAATTGCAGAATTGAAAACTTAGATTAAGGGCTCAAAAGAAATTTGCCTGAATTAAATCTTGGTGAAAACTTAAAAGGAAATGTGGAATTGAAAAAAATACAAGTATCTAGGCAAAACTTTAAAGGAATTGTGGAGTATACTAGGCAAGACTTTAAAGGAAATACAGAATTGTAAAATGCAAGTATTCTAGCCAGGACTTTAAAGGAAATGCGGAATTAGAAAATGCAAGTATACTATGCAAGATTTTAAAGGAAATGCGGAGTATACTAGGCAAGTTTTTAAATGAAATACGGAATTGGAAAATGAAAATATTCTAGGCAAGACTTTAAAGGAAATGTGGAATCAGAAAATGCAAGTATACTAGGCAAGACTTTAAAGGAAATGCAGAGTTTACTAGGCAAGACTTTAAAAGAAATGTAGAATTGGAAAATGCAAGTATTCTCGGCAAGATTTTAAAGGAAATGAGGAATTGGAAACTGCAAGAATACTAGGTAAAACTTTTAAAGGAATCGAGGAATTGGAAAATGCAAGTATAGAAATAACAATTCTCTACACTCACTTTTTCCCTTTTTTTTTTTCAAATTTCAGCCTCTTTTTTGCTGAAAATATTTTTTTAAAAAATTTTGGCCTCTTTTTTTTTTGCCAACAATATAGTTTTTAATTTCGACCTCCTTTTTTTCTATTTTTTTTATAGCAACAAGATAACTAAAACTCACTAAGATTGAGATGATAATGATAAGTAGATAATGTTGAACAAAATAGACAATGATTCAAGCACAAAAGAAAAAGGATAACCAAATCAATTTAGAAAAATCCAAATCTCTGATACTAAATGATGTGAACCCAATGAGAAAGATATCTAAAGAACCCATAAAAAATTGAAGAAGAAAGAAAGAAAGGTCTAAATCGTTATGACTGATGAAAAAAACCTTGACCTAATACTTAGGAAAGCACGAACCTTGGTATAGAGGATGGAAGATACCACAACCTTCGGATGTTGGTTGATAAGTCTTTGAATGCCACAAGGGAATGCCATGACAAGTTCTAGTTCAATGAAGAACCAACAAGTGAGATCCTCACCATGTTTTAGATTGAAAATATGTCAAAAGATACATGTATGGCCATCACCCCCTTTATTTGTATCTATAGGGTGACTTATAAACCCTAAAAGACCAAAAGAAAGGTCATTTAATAAAGGCTTATGTAGACTACTTAGCCATTTTAAAGTTATGGCATTATTACAACCTAAATAAAGGTAGAAAGTGAGTCTAAATTGAGCCTACATATGCCTTTACATAGACATGAGACATAAGTGCTAATTATGCTCAGGTAGCTTTGTCCTTCACATCTTCAATTAACATATTATGTACTTCCTTCATCTTTTAGCCTTAGCCCTTGTAATTGGGCCTCCATTGATACATAATGGATCATCATTAATATCTAGAGTGGGTTAAGCATGATCCATATCATTATCTTGTTAGGAAACTTGTTGTTCTCTTTCTTTGACTCCATCATTAAGGTCCTATGTCAACCATTTTCCAAAAATTTAAATATGACTTCCATGGTTGACTAACCCCAAAATTCTCTAACCCTTGAAGATTGACTTTGGTACCCAATAGAAATTTTTCCTAATTGGGTTAACCAAATATTCCTTAGGGATCCATTTCTTATCTATGGTCTTTGTCTTGGATTGCCCCCAAGCAAGTAAGAAATGATAGGCTTTCTCATTTTTGGGTTCATTGTATCCTAAACCCTTTTTGTTGAAGCTTGTTGTTTGGTCCCCAATGATCATGTTTAGGGTTTTGTATCCAATTTCAAATTTCTTAAGGGCATTGGTATGGTATTCTACCTTTTCCCTTAAATCCTTATTCTCGTCTTCTAATCATGATATATTTAAACTAGAAGAAGCATGCATACTAGAGGAATTACTTAACTTAGAAGACATGAATTCTAATTATTCCTCTAAAATACTAATCTCATTTTTCAAAGATTTGTTTTTCTTTTAAGCCTTTAACAAATCTTCACTTGTACTTGAAATAATTTTAACTAAAGTATGAGTGGGTGGATTGTATGTTAGTTAGAGCCCTAGAGCCAATCATTTGATGATTGTATGGACTCATTGTATCATATTCTTGTATATTAATAAAGGCGTTTGTTTGGTTATTATACTTATTTGTATTAGTGCCAAATAGACTAAGTATAATAGCGTCCTTGAGTAGAAGGTTCATACCTATATCAATCGATTAGTTGAATCGATAGTGAGATGATATAGGGAACACTACTCTAAATCATTCCTAGTCGAGTATTAACATTCAGGGACAATGTTAATACAATAAGACTAGCATGTAGGTCAGCTCGATGACTTGATCTCACAAGTCATGGATATAGAGATATCAAGCTGACACATGGGTATGCATTAGAGAATGTATACTGAATGACCCGCCATGAGAAAGTATCATGGATTATTATATGAGTGTCATATACTTTCTCATGTGGCTATTAGTATGACTATTAGTCCTTTGACCTGAAGTCACCATGGATCCCTACATAAGGAGTTATGTACTTTGGTTTCGTCAAACGTCACCCGTAACAGGGTGGACTATAAAGGCGATTACTGGGTATGTAACAAATTATGCAGAGGGATGTGAGTGATGTAGATGGGATCTATCCCTACCATATGACGGGAGCGACATCAATATTCTTGATAGAGTTAGACCACGAAGTGCATGGCCATGCCCAAATGAGTCAACATTAGATGTTGAACTCATTTGATCGAGTGAGTCTACTTGGAGTTCAAGATTTAGATTGATTAGAGGATGACACGGTCTATGCCTCACATTGATCAATCTAGATGTCAAGGATAGAAGGACAATGTCACATATTGTGAGGAGTCACAATTAGTAGTCACAAGGTGATGTTGGATCTCAACATTCTTGTAACTTGGGTAGCAATGATGTATTGCTAGATGCCGCTCATTGCTTATGTTTCTAAAGGAGTTTAGGAACATTGCCAACGTTACAAGAACCTATTGGGTCACACACAAAGAACAAGTGGATGGAGATTAGGTTCATATGATGAACCAAGAGGATTAGATTCATTTGATGAATTAAATTAGATTAAGAGTAATCCAAATTGGGCTAGCTTGAGTTAGACTCAAGTTGATTCATGTGTTCAATGAATCTAATTTAGATTATGATTCATTGAATCAATTTAATTAAATGAATTAGATTCATTATATTAAATTGGCTTGAATTAAATGGTTGGATTAGATCAACCATGAGAGAGATTAAGTCAAGTTTGACTTGACTTGAGAGGAAGAGGAAGAGTCAAGTTTGACTTGACTTTGCCACATCATATGTGTGACTTGGCATTAAGTGGCCAATGATGATGTGCCACATCATCATAGTTAATACATGATTATGCCACCTAATGGAAGTTACACTTCCTTCTTTGTTTTAATGTGGCCGGCCACATTAATGAGAGTAATTACTCTCATTGTGGCCGGCCACTCAAAATGAAGGGAATTGATGTTTTTCATTATTATTGTGATTAACTCCTTCTTCTTCCTCCTTGGGTGGTCTCTCTTCTCTCCATGGTGCTGTTGCCGTGAGGTTCCAAGAGTGGAGAGGGTGATTTGAGTTCCCAAAAGTAGAAAGGGTAAGTGAAGGTCACATAGAAGAGTGTTCTTGGTTTTTATCCTCTCTTCTTTGATCTCCTTTCTTCTTCCATTCCATCCGAGAGCCCTAGAAAGTGCTAGCACACTTGGGGTCTCTCTTCTCCATCCTTGAGTGCTAGAGAGCACTCCTTGTTCGTGTGGATATCACTAGAGAAGTATCTACCTTGATACTTTGGAGATCCGACACGTACCTTGGACGAACGGGAATTTTGCAAGGGCACGCTTCAAAGGTAAAAGTTCTCAACACATAGATCTAGGAGTAGATCTAAAATTTTGAAACTCGTACTTGTACTTCATTCGGTTTTTCCTTGCACGGATCTACGGCTTTGGGTGATTCGGGGTTTCCGCGACGCGAAAAGCGGTTTTCGCGGCCCGAAAAGCCCAACAGTGTTATCAGAGCCACGTGCAAGGCGAGTACGAGTTTGTTTTTTGGTTTTATGAAAACTAAAGTTTCTGTAATTTTTCTGTAAAATTATGATTTTTGGGTTTTTATGAGTATTTTTCTCGATTAATCGAAGCACAAGTGTTTAGTCGCTTGTAGGCTTCGGCTACCGGAAAGATTTTTCCAAAACGGCTTCGTTTCTCCCCAAAATTTTTTGGGACAGCGGGCTTGGGTGCCATTAGATCGCTTAGGAACAAATCGCGATGGTTAGATCGCGGGTAGGGGTACTGCCCCTAACCCCGCAAGAGGATTTGCTCCGCGATTGCACCCGAAATCGCTAAAAACGAACCCGCCGGGAAGATTTTTCCGAAACGGCAATGTCTCAGCCCAAATCGTTTTGGGACAGCGGGTTTAGGCGCTGTTGGATCGCAAAGGAACCCTTGCGATGGTTAGATCGCGGGTTGGGACGCTGCCCCTGGCCCCGCAAGGGGATCCGTTTCGCGATTGCGCCCGAAACCGCTAAACGGGTCCGCCGGGAAATTTTACTCGTAAAAATTGTAAAAATTAATTTTAAAATTACAGAAAATTAAGAAAATATATAATTTTGAATTATATATTAATTTTGTGATAGTCATGGCCCAAAAACCCAATGTGATTGGATTGTGTTGTAATTCATAATACGGCCTGCGTGCCGTTATGTGTTTGCGAGTGTTGTATTATATTCGCGACCTACGCATCGTGCCTTCTCTTATATTCTTGTTGTAAATTAGATTTAGACTCGAATGTAACTCGAGTTTCAAATTGTAATGTACAAATTGGAGCGGTGGAGGGTCCACACGAGACGGAGTACCGAGGCGGGCACGAGCAACACAAGGTGGTCAAAGGGAGGAGCTTGGAGAAGCTGTTGACCCTAGGTTGACCAATCGATCTTCTCATTGGCTTGAGAAGATCGTAGTAGGGCCATGACTAAATCACAAATAGATTAATTAATTGCTTGTGTATGTGATGCATATTTAATAAGTAGTTAATTAATTAGTGCCTTACGATTAGATTAGATCTAAGTCGTGCACATGATGCACCCTTGCGATTAGATTAGATCTAAGTCGTGCACAAGATGCATCTTTTTCGATTAGATTAGATCTCAATCGACTCAACTCTAATGTCTAACCGTGTCGTGATACCTATCACTACCTCGATCACATGTATTGTTGAATCTGCCAAAGCAGAGTAATACATATTATCTTGGTAGGGTACGGAGGGACAATCTTGGTCCCACCTATCAACGCATGGGTGAATACAAACTCAATTAGATTGAGTATTCCTAGTTACTCGGTTGGATCGAGTCAACTATAGGCATTCTTCCAATAGTTGGAAAGGTAGGACAAAATCATGTTTATATTAACTCTCGGGCGTATTAGCCAAAGCTAACTTGAGTTTTAATATAAATATGGATCTTGATCCTATAAACAAGAGTTACATAGAGATGTAATTGGTAATCGTTACCTACCGATCATACTAAGCCTTGGGTGTATTAGCCAAAGCTAACTCAAGGGTTAGTATGATGTGGATCTTGTCCCACAAAAATTATAGAATTTAGTGGGAGCATCATTTAATTAAAGGCCTAATTAAATGATTTTAAAAGAATATGATATTTATTTCTGCAAATTTTCTGTTGTAGATAACCATGACGTCGAATACGAACTCTTTCTCCCTGCGTTCTGTCCTTAAGAAGGACAAGCTCAACGGAGCAAATTTCCTGGACTGGTACAGGAACCTGAGAATAGTTCTCACTCTGGAGCAGCCCATTCCGGAGGCTCCTCCTGCCACGCGAGCTGACCGGGATGCTTACAAGAAGCATCAAGATGACGCATTAGATGTGTCCTGTCTAATGCTCGCAACCATGAACTCTGAGCTTCAGAAGCAACATGAGTTGATGTGTGCTTACGATATGGTTGAACATCTTCGTCAAGCAGGGCACTGGAAGAGAAACTTCACAGGATACCTGGAAGATCTTAACAAGAAGAGAAATAAGATTTCTACTTCAGGTATAAATGTTATAGAAGTCAACCTCTCTATTTCTTCGTCGTGGGTATTAGATACCGGATGTGCTTCGCACATTTGTACTAATGTACAAGCACTGAGAAATAGCAGAGCATTGACAAAGGGCGAGATAGACCTACGAGTAGGCAATGGAGCACGGGTTGCTGCTATTGCTGTAGGGAATTATTTTCTATCTCTGCCCTCTGGGCTTATACTAGAGTTAGACGATTGTTGTTATGTGCCTGCATTGACTAAGAACATTATATCAGTTTCTTGTTTAGACAAGAAAGGATTCTCATTTATAATAAAGAACAAATGTTCTTCTGTCTATTTAAACGATATGTTCTATTGTAGTGCACCTCTGATGAACGGACTCTATATTCTAGACCTTGAGAGCTCTATCTATAACGTTAGTACCAAGAGGTTCAAATCGAACGATATGAACCACACCTATCTCTGGCACTGTCGCTTAGGTCATATAAATGACAAGCGCTTATCCCAGCTCCATAAGGATGGTTTGCTGGACTCATTTGATTTTGAATCATATGAGGTATGCGAGTCATGCCTACGAGGCAAGATGACCAAGACTCCCTTTAGTGGACACAGCGAAAGAGCGACTGATTTGTTAGGACTCATACATAGTGATGTATGTGGCCCTTTCAATGTCGCTGCTAGAGACGGTTATAGATACTTCATCACATTTACTGATGACTTCAGTAGATATGGTTATGTGTACTTGATGACACATAAGTCTGAATCCTTTGAAAAGTTCAAAGAATTCAAGAATGAAGTACAAAACCAGCTTGGCAAGAGTATTAAGATACTTTGATCCGATCGAGGTGGCGAATACCTTAGCCATGAGTTCCGTGACTATCTAGCTGAGTGTGGGATTCTATCCCAACTCACTCCTCCAGGAACACCACAGTGGAATGGTGTATCCGAACGGAGGAATCGTACCTTATTAGATATGGTACGATATATGATGAGTCACACAGATCTTCCGACATATCTATAGGGATATGCTCTAGACACGGCAGCTTTCATACTCAACCGAGTTCCATCAAAGGCCGTGATAAAGACACCATATAGGATATGGACTGGGAGAGATGCCCAGGTGTCTTTAATGAGGATTTGGGGTTGTAAGGCTTACGTACGACGTCAAGTCTCAGACAAATTAGGACCCAAATTCGACAAGTGCTATTTCATTGGATATCCCAAGGAAACTAAGGGATATTACTTCTACATTCCCAGTCAGCACAAGGTAGTTGTGGCAAAGACTGGGGTCTTTCTAGAAAGGGACTTTGTTTCTAGAAAGACTAGTGGGAGCACGTTCGATCTTGAAGAAGTTCAAGACACGAACAATAGCACTGATGCCTCGATGGAAGTTGAACTGGAACCACAAAGTGTTGTGGATGATGTTGTTCCACAAGGAGTTGAGGAACAACAACCAGTTCAAGTAGACATACCTCTTCGCAGATCTAATAGGGTACGTCGTCAGCCTGAGAGATACTCATTTCTCTTGTCTGACCATGATGACATTGTGCTCATAGAGGATGAGTCTACCACCTATCAGGAAGCTGTGATGAGACCAGATTCCGAGAAATGGCTAGAAGCCATGAGATCCGAAATGGATTCCATGTACACCAACCAAGTATGGACTTTGGTTGATCCACCTGAAGGGGTAAAACCCAATGGGTGTAAGTGGGTCTTTAAGAGAAAGACTGACATGGATGGACTTATCTATAAGGGTCGCTTGGTAGCTAAAGGTTTCAAGCAGATTCATGGTATTGACTATGATGAAACCTTTTCTCCAGTAGCGATGTTTAAGTCTATTCGGATCATGCTTGCTATTGCAGCCTACCATGACTATGAGATATGGCAGATGGATGTCAAAACCGTGTTTCTGAATGGAAACCTACTCGAGGATGTGTACATGACACAACCTGAGGGTTTTGTAGATCCACAGCATACTAGCAGAGTATGCAAGCTGCATAGGTCCATTTATGGACTAAAGCAAGCTTCTCGGAGCTAGAATCTTCGATTCGATGATGCAATCAAACAGTTTGATTTCATCAAGAACGAAGATGAGCCTTGTGTCTACAAGAAGGTTGTAGGGGATATAGTTGTCTTCCTCATATTGTATGTGGATGACATACTACTCATTGGGAAGGACATCCCTATGCTTCAGTCTGTCAAGACCTGGCTAGGGAGTTGCTTCTCAATGAAGGACTTAGGTGAGGCATCCCGCATTCTAGGGATACAGATCTATAGAGATAGATCTAAGAGATTGCTTGGCCTGAGTCAGAGTACATATATTGACAAGGTACTCCTACGGTTTGCCATACAGAACTCCAAGAAGGGATTTCTGCCGATGTCACATGGCGTGAGTCTTTCGAAGACTCAAGGTCCATCTTCTAGAGAGGAGAGAGACCGCATGGATCAGATCCCTTATGCCTCAGCCATAGGATCGATCATGTACGCCATGCTATGTACTCGACCTGATGTCTCGTATGCTTTGAGCATGACGAGCAGATACCAGTTAGATCCAGGTGAAAGTCACTGGATAGCGGTCAAGAATATTCTTAAGTACTTAAGAAGGACTAAAGAATATTTCTTGATATATGGAGGCAATGATGAGCTAGCTGTAAAGGGTTACAATGATGCTAGCTTCCAGATCGACCAGGATGACTATAGATCGCAGTCGGGGTTCGTATTTTGCATTAATGGTGGTGCTGTCAGCTGGAAGAGTTCGAAGCAGGATATAGTAGCTGATTCTACAACAGAAGCCGAGTGCATTGCTGCATCAGAGGCAGCAAAGGAGGTAGTTTGGATCCGCAAGTTCATCACTGAACTTGGGGTGGTTCCTAGCATTGCTGACCCCATTGAGCTCTATTGTGACAACAATGGAGCTATAGCACAGGCGAAGGAACCTCGCTCACACCAGCGGACCAAACACATACTACGGCGCTTCCATCTCATTCGAGAGATTATCGATAGAGGAGATGTGAAGATTTGCAGAGTACCTACAGAGGCTAACATCGCAGATCCCTTGACCAAGGCTTTGGCACAGAAGAAGCATGATGGTCACACTAGGTCATTAGGTCTTAGAGCCTATACTGATTGGCACTAGTGCTAGTGGGAGATTGTTAGTTAGAGCCCTAGAGCTAATCATTTGATGATTGTATGGACTCATTGTATCATATTCTTGTATATTAATAAAGGCATTTGTTTGGTTATTATACTTATTTGTATTAGTGCCAAATAGACTAAGTATAATAGCGTCCTTGAGTAGAAGGTTCATACCGATATCAATCGATTAGTTGAATCGATAGTGAGATGATATAGGGAACACTACTCTAAATCATTCCTAGTCGAGTATTAACATTCAGGGACAATGTTAATACAATAAAACTAGTATGTAGGACAGCTCGATGACTTGATCTCACAAGTCATGGATATAGAGATATCAAGCTGACACATGGGTATGCATTAGAGAATGTATACTGAATGACCCGCCATGAGAAAGTATCATGGATCATTATATGAGTGTCATATACTTTCTCATGTGGCTATTAGTATGACTATTAGTCATTTGACCTGAAGTCACCATGGATCCCTACATAAGGAGTTATGTACTTTGGTTTCGTCAAACGTCACCCGTAACAGGGTGGACTATAAAGGTGATTACTGGGTATGTAACAAATTATGCAGAGGGATGTGAGTGATGTAGATGGGATCTATCCCTCCCATATGACGGGAGCGACATCAATATTCTTGATAGAGTTAGACCACGAAGTGCATGGCCATGCCCAAATGAGTCAACATTAGATGTTGAACTCATTTGATCGAGTGAGTCTACTTGGAGTTCAAGATTTAGATTGATTAGAGGATGACACGGTCTATGCCTCACATTGATCAATCTAGATGTCAAGGATAGAAGGACAATGTCACATATTGTGAGAAGTCACAATTAGTAGTCACAAGGTGATGTTGGATCTCAACATTCTTGTAACTTGGGTAGCAATGATGTATTGCTAGATGCCGCTCATTGTTTATGTTTCTAAAGGAGTTTAGGAACATTGCCAACGTTACAAGAACCTATTGGGTCACACACAAAGAACAAGTGGATGGAGATTAGGTTCATATGATGAACCAAGAGGATTAGATTCATTTGATGAATTAAATTGGATTAAGAGTAATCCAAATTGGGCTAGCTTGAGTTAGACTCAAGTTGATTCATGTGTTCAATGAATCTAATTTAGATTATGATTCATTGAATCAATTTAATTAAATGAATTAGATTCATTATATTAAATTGGCTTGAATTAAATGGTTGGATTAGATCAACCATGAGAGAGATTAAGTCAAGTTTGACTTGACTTGAGAGGAAGAGGAAGAGTCAAGTTTGACTTGACTTTGCCACATCATATGTGTGACTTGGCATTAAGTGGCCAATGATGATGTGCCACATCATCATAGTTAATACATGATTATGCCACCTAATGGAAGTTACACTTCCTTCTTTGTTTTAATGTGGTCGGCCACATTAATGAGAGTAATTACTCTCATTGTGGCCGGCCACTCAAAATGAAGGGAATTGATGTTTTTCATTATTATTGTGATTAACTCCTTCTTCTTCCTCCTTGGGTGGTCTCTCTTCTCTCCATGGTGCTGTTGCCGTGAGGTTCCAAGATTGGAGAGGGTGATTTGAGTTCCCAAAAGTAGAAAGGGTAAGTGAAGGTCACATAGAAGAGTGTTCTTGGTTTTTATCCTCTCTTCTTTGATCTCCTTTCTTCTTCCATTCCATCCGAGAGCCCTAGAAAGTGCTAGCACACTTGGGGTCTCTCTTCTCCATCCTTGAGTGCTAGCTAGCACTCCTTATTCGTGTGGATATCACTAGAGAAGTATCTACCTTGATACTTTGGAGATCCGACACGTACCTTGGACGAGCGGGAATTTTGCAAGGGCACGCTTCAAAGGTAAAAGTTCTCAACAAATAGATCTAGGAGTAGATCTAAAATTTTGAAACTCATACTTTTACTTCATTCGGTTTTTCCTTGCACGGATCTACGGCTTTGGGTGATTCGGGGTTTCCGCGACGTGAAAAGCGGTTTTCGCGGCCCGAAAAGCCCAACATTGTATACCTCACATACCGAGAAGTCTGAATCTGAAGTTTAACTTCACCCTTCACTTGAGCTCCCTTCTTCTTCATTTAATCTCTTTCCTTCTTCATTTTTGGATGAGGTGGAGGCAATGTCATCAATTCCCATTAGAGAAAAATAGGATACATGGTTCTTTTCTTCCTCTGATGATGATGGATCATCCCATGTTGCTTTTAGATTGTGAGCCTTCTTCCCTTTCTCCTTTTTCCTTTGTCCTTTTATTTTCTTAATTCTTCTTTTCTTTCTTTTTTCTTCAAGAGAGAACATTCATCCCTCATGTGTCCTTCTCCTTGGCAATTATAGCATTTGACCTTCCTCCTTCTACTCTTGCCCCTTGAACTTCTTCTAGCATATGATTTGTTAGAATTAAAATTCATAAATGCTTTTCTCATCATTCTTACCATTTGTGCCTCTTGATTGCTATCCATTGAGGCACTTGATTCTTCGGAGTCAGAGGATGATGGAGATGAAGACTTCTTCTTCTTTCCCTTTCCCTAGTTTGCCACAAGGGCTGCTCCTCTTGATCTATTTACTTCTCCATCCAACCCTTCAACTCGAGTTTCATGGAGCTCCATTGTTGAGAAGAATTCATTTAGAGAAGATTTCTCTCTAGGTGTTTTGAAATGTAGAATAAATCTACAATTGAGCTCCAATTTTTGGTTCTTGGGAAAGTATTGATGGCTTTCATTATGACATCTAGGTCGGAAAGTTTCTCACCTACACTTGTTAGTCCATTTAAAATTTCTTTAATTCTAGCATGAAGTATAGATACCTTTTCTCATTTTTCGAGTTTGATGTTGTTGAGTTGTGTTCGAAGAAGGTCTCTTCTTGCTAACTTTGCTTCCGATGTACCTTCATGAATCTCTATTAGCTTCTCACACAAATCTTCGGCACTCGTGTAGTTACCAATCCTTGTTACTTCTTGTTGGGGAAGAACATTTAGTAGATGATGCAAGACCTTTGAATTTACTAAATGTTCTTCCTTTTGCTTCTTGCTCCATCTTGCTTTGTTGATTATGTTATTTTCATCCCTAGGTATCTCAAAACCATTTTCCATTATTAGCATAACATGTTATTTTCTCCACTAAGAGAAATGCCCTTCGAATTTTGGTGGTTGGATGTGTGAGCTAGCCATTTTGATGATATTGCTATTTTTGGTGATTAGTCCGTTGAAGGGCATCCTTGCTTTGATACTACTTGTTGGTAATCGGTGGTCGGCTAGAAAGGGGGTTGAATAGCTAGGTCACCCCCGAAGTTAATTACTTCACTACAAGGTGTTAGTTTGCGTAAACGGAAATTAAACTAAAACAAGAAAGCAATCAAATGAACACAAACTCAAACATGTTCGATGTTATGTGGTTCGAAGATTGTTTGCTCCTACTCCATGGCTTGTCCTTGAGGTGGACGAACCCTCAATCCATTAGTGGATTAGTCCTCGACAATCTCCGGCTAGAGATTTCTCCTTCTCAATGGAGCAAACCTCTCACAATGCTCTCTTCCTCTTTACAAGATGAAACTTAGGTTTGGAGAAGAAGAGAAGACTTCGAAGCTTGGAGGCAAACACTAGGAGTATGCAATTGTTGGTTAGTCCTAGGAAAATCGTACCGGCTCCATTGTACAAAAATTTTGTACAAGTGTCGAACCTTTCCTTAAATAACCTATTGTGTTCTTTAGAAATTAAATTAGGAATTGCAGATGGAACTTAACATCATTGATTCCAAATTTAACTTATATGTTCTTAATGGTTTAGATTTGAATCGCAAGCGGAACTTAACACTATTGATTCAAATCCACCTAAGTTATTAATTCCATAAATATTAATTTCCAAAATTGGCTTTCAGGACTGCATGGCGAGGCACATGGCCTTCTTGGATATGGGAGCAACCACCACCGCCTAGGCAAAGCCTTTTAAGGAAAGCTAATATTTATTTCCTTAAATAATTCTAGGTTAATCAAAAAGAACAATCGAATCACAAATTCGAAAAAGAAGAAAACACAAACTCGAAAAAAAAACTATTTCAAAAACTCTAGAATCATATGACTCTTGTGTTTGGTATTTCCAAAAATAACAATACAAAGAAAACTAGTATGATGCGAAAAACCATTACTAGTTATACCTTTCTTTGTAAGCAAAAATAACCTCTTGATCTTCTACCGTATTCCTCTTCTAACCTCAGACGTTGTGTGGGCAACGATCTTCCGAGACGAGAACCACCAATCACCTTCTTCTTCTTTGCAAGGTTCGGCCACCACAAGACTCCAAGAGAGGATGAGGTTCGACCACCACCACCAAGCTCCAAGGGATGCAAGAACGAAGCCTCCTTTCTCTCCTTTTCTCCAAGCTAGATCCGGCCACCACAAGGACTCCAAAAGAACTAGATGGTTCGGCCACAACAAGGAGAAGAGAGAAGGGGAAGAGTCTGGCCACCACACCAAGGAAGAGAGGGAGGAAAAGAATAATAGAGTTATATCTCTTGAAGGCACCTCTACCTCCTCTTTTATATTTCTTGATCTTGGAAAATAAGGAAATTTAATTAAAAACTTTCTTAATTCTTTTGTCATGAAAAAGAAAAATTAATTTATTAAAAATCAATTTCCTTATTTCAATAATATTGGCCGGCCACTTATTTCCCCAAAACAAGGAGAGTTTTAATTAAACAAGAATTAAAACTTCCTAATTTATTTTCAGAAATTTATAAAATTTCTCCAATGATTTTATCCCTTCATGATTGATTAGTAAAAGGAAATTTTATAAATTAAAATCTTTCTTTTAAACATGTGGATAATTTTCAAAAAGGAAAGTTATCTCTAAAAATTAAAATCTCCCTTCAATCTACAAATAAGGAAAGATATCAAATCTTTTCTTATTCTTTTGTAGAAATTAATAAAAGAGAATATTTAATTTTTAAAATTTCTTTTAATTCATGAACATGGCTAAAAAGAAAAGTTTTCTCAAAATTAAAATTTCCTTTCAATCTACAAATGAGGAAAGATTTCAAATCTTTTCTTAATCTTTTGTAGAAAGCTATAAAAGTAAAGATTTTAAATTTTAAACTCTCTTTTAAAACCATGATATCCACATAAGAAATAATTTTAATTAAAAATAAATTCCCTTTTAATATGGTCGGCCAATCAAGCTTGGGCTCCAAGCTATGGCCGGCCAATTAACTTGGCTCAACCTTTGGGTCTTGGCCAGCCCTAGCTTGGGTTCCAAGCTAGCTTGGCCGGCCACCAAAAGTGGGTAAGAAGGTGGGCATATGGTGGGTATAAATCTCTATATAAAAGAGGCTACGATAGGGACCGAGAGGAGGAATTGGTTTTGGTCTCCCGATGAAATTAAACTTCCCATGTTCGCCCCGAACACACAACTTAATTCCATCAATAATAATTCATTCCACTAAAGAACTGTTATTGAACTACCGCACCAATCCCAAATTACATTTTTGGGCTCCTTCTTATTATGAGTGTGTTAGTCTCCCTGTGTTTAAGATGTCGAATGTCCACTAATTAAGTGAGTTACTAACAACACATTTAATTAATATCTTAGTCCAAGAGTAGTACCACTCAACCTTATCATCATGTCAGACTAAGTCCACCTACAGGGTTTAACATGGCAATCCTTATGAGCTCCTCTTGGGGGCATTATCAACCTAGATCATTAGGACACAGTTTCCTTCTATAATCAACAACACACACTATAAGTGATATCATTTCCCAACTTATCGGGCTTATTGATTTATTGAACTAAATCTCACCCATTGATAAATTAAAGAAATAAATATCAAATATATGTGCTTGTTATTATATTAGGATTAAGAGCACACACTTCCATAATAACTGAGGTCTTTGTTCCTTTATAAAGTCAGTATAAAAGAAATAACCCCTAAATGGTCCTGCTTAATACACTCTAAGTGTACTAGTGTAATTATATAGTTAAGATAAACTTATACGTAATTACACTACGACCTTCCAATGGTTTGTTCCTTTCCATATTGGTCGTGAGCTACTATTTTAATTTATAAAAAACCGATAACACAATCTTCTTTGTGTGACACCACACACTATGTTATCTACAATATAAATTAATTGAACATCTACATTTGGTATATATAAATATAGACACTTGACCAATGTGATTCTTATAAATGATTATACAAAAGCTAGGCTTTTAGTATACACTCCAACAATCTCCCACTTATACTAAAAGACTATGTTGCCACAAATGTTTTCATACATCTGATTCCCATCCATTCAACATGCCCATCAAAAGCTCTTACCTTAAGGGCCTAAGTGAAAACGTACACTAGGTCATCATTTGATACAATCTAGGCGGCAACAACTTCTCCTCGTTTATACGATTTCTCGTATTGGGTGGTACTTGCGCTCTTTTGTGTTTACTTGCCTTATAGACTCATGGTTTCTTCGAGTTTGCTACTGCACCACCATTATTAAAATAAATTGTAATAATCTTTGGACAAACCAGAAATCATATCTAAGTCCATCTTGAGGTTACTGGGTCATTTAGCTTCTATGACTGCCTCAGAGGCTACCCCTTACTCAACTTCTATGGTTGAGTCCGAAAAAGCACTCTTTCTTATCATTCTTCCATAGTTATGACTTTACCTCTTAAAGTAAACACAAAAACCCCAAGATCGACTTACTATTATCCCTATCTGATTGGAGGTCAAAATCCGTGCAACCTGCAGGGACCAAATTATCTGCCTTGTAAACTAGCATATAATCTCTAGTGCCTCTAAGGTACTTCAATATATGCTTTACCACAGACCAATGTCCTTGTCCAGAGTTACTTTGATATCTGCTAACCATGCCCATGGTAAAACAGATATCCAGTCTCGTACACAGCATTAGACTTCCTACAGCCGAAGCATAAGGAACTGCCTACATGTCCTTTATTTTCTTTGATGTCTTCGAAGACATCTCTTTAGATAAAGCTACTCCATGCCTAAAAAGTAAGAAACCTTTGGAGTTCTACATGCTAAACGAGCAAGCACAACATTCTTTTCTTGCGATCCCTTATGTCTTTGATCCCAAGAATGTGTGCACATTCTCCTAAGTTCTTCATATCGAATTGTTTGGACAACCATACCCTTACTTCCGACAACACTTTGATATTGTTTCCAACTACCAAAAAATGTCATCTACGTATAGTACAAGAAATACCACCATGCTTTCATCACACTTCTTGTATACACAAGACTTATCTGGACACTGAATAAATCCATAGGTCTGGATTACTTCATTAGACCAGATGTCCAAGACCTTGAAGCTATGCTTCAGTCCATAGACTGATTGAGCTTCACACAAGATGTTCTTTGCCTTTTGCAATAAACCTCACTGGTTGCTTTATATGGATTCTTTCTTCAAGACTTCCATTAAGGAAAGCTGCCTTGACATCCACTTGCCAAATAGATAAAAGAATCCGAATAGACTTAATCATGGCTACCGGTGAAAAAGTTTCCTTTTTCAACAAGCCTTGCTTTGAAAGTTTCCACCTTCCTGTCTATCCCTCTTTTCCTATTGTAGACTTATTTTCATCCAATGGCTTTTACACCATTTGGTGGTTCTACAAGCTCCCAGACTCTATTAGAATACTTATATTCTAATTCTGTATTCATTGCTCTTTGCAAAGATGTTGCATCTTTATCTTGGAGTGCTTTGTCATATGTCTACGGATCAGGTTCATGTCCACCAGGGATCAAGTCCAATGACTCTCCCAAAACATGAGTCTTTTAGGTTGCCTAACAACCCTCCCACTACGACGAGACACTTTCTGCAATTGTGATACGTGTTGCAGTTTCTTGTGATATTTCATCTTTTACAGTTGGTACTAGATTAGACGTGTCCTTTATTATTTTCTTAAGAACAAATTTACTTATGGGCTTGTGGTTCATTATATAGTCCTCTTCTAAAAATCGGTCTTTGATGCAATGACCTTCTGATTTTTAAAACTATAAACCTACTCCTGTCCAACTTATCATTGTCTTTCTTTAACATATGTGCTGGACTACCTGAATCTGAATATGCTTCAAAATAGGCTTACACCTATTCAGCAATTCTATATGAGTAGAGAGTTCTGACTTGGAAGGTACTATGTTCACTTTCGTTTCTAGTATATATCCTTAAAACGAATTTGGTAATTTTCTGAATAACTCATCATCGATCTAATTATTCCATAAGAGTCTTATACCTTCTTTCTACTACACCATTCTGTTGGGGTGTATCAGGTGCAGTTAGTTGGGATTAAATCCCGACTTCTGATAAGTGACTCCTAAACTCTCCTAAGAGGTACTCGTAACTACGATTTCACCGTAGTGTCTTGATACTTTTACTTTGACGTTACTCCTCATCAGCCTAGTACTCTTTGAAATAATCAAAGCACTTAGACTTGTGACGCATCAAGTAAATGTATCCTTATCTCGAATAGTCATCTACAAAAGAGACGAAATATTTGAAACAACCTCTTGTCTAGATAGTCAAAGGTCTACACAAATCAGAATGAACCAATTTCAACATATCTTTGGCACTAAACCCCTTAGACTTAAAAGCTTCTTGGTTATTTTAACTTCCAAGTAAGACTCACAGGTTGGAAAATCTTCCACTACCAATGAACCCAGGAGTTCATTGGTTATTATCCTTTGAATCCTGCTTAAGTTAATATAACTTAACCTTAGATGCCAAAAATATGTTTGGTTCATTTCCGAAGGTTGCTTTCTCTTAAAGTTTAGAAGATGTGTTATTAATTTCCATTTATTGCATCGTGAGAGATATTGGATTTATAAATTGCCAACCAACGTACCAGAACAGATATCTTTCCTATTTTCTCGATAACAACTTTGTTATCAAAATAAACACAATATCTATTCTTTAATAGTTTAGAAACTGAAATCAGGTTCTTTCTAAACTTAGTACGTAAAGACAATTTCTGAATGTCCATATTTTATTCCTATCAAAGGATAAACATCTCCCACTGCAAAAGATGCTACTTTTACAGCAGTGCCCATGTGGACGGTGATTTATATAGTTGTCAGATTTTCTGGAACCCCTGCAATGAATTGCAGACATAATCAGTGGTTCCTGTATCTACACATCAGGTACCGGTAGATAACACCACTAAATATGTTTCAACAACTAATAAAATACACCGTTATTGTTCTCAGTTATGAGAGGACAATCTACCTAAAGTGTCCAAGTTTTCCAATCATTACAATTGGGACTACTAAGTTTATTTTATAGTATAACAACTAGGGGATTGACTAACATTTGAAATCCTAACAATCACAAAAATATTTGGTTGGTCAAAAATATTTGGTCATGCATACACACACATCACAGTAAATAAAAGCAATAAACATGGAAATTAATTTTCCAACTATTATGGCATTTTCATCACTATCCTCCATGTGCTCCAACCCTAGCTGCTGCCATATTTAGCCACCGCCATCGGGTCAAGTTGTCGCATCTATCTTGCGTCTTATTCCGCTGCGCCTCTGGTCCTCCGATAGCACCACGCCTCGCAAGGATACGATCCGCGACAAATATAGAATTTTATATGCATCGATCCTATATTCCATAAAGGGATGTACATATATTCTAGATCGAACAAAAAATGTAAAATCCTAATAACTAATACAGCTCCTACTGTATTTAATTTTATAATCATGCACACACAATTAAATGCCCTTGACATGTCCAAGGGTCCAATCACACACAATAAAAATATGTCATAATAGTTGGAGCCTGCAACCACAAAGTTAGCACATCCTACTATTATCCTGCCTAAATTATGTATGACACGTGCATAACCTAATTTGAAAACCAAACACACAGACGCAATCCCTAGCTCTGATACCAATTGTTGGTTAGTCCTAGGAAAATCGTACCGGCTCCACTGTACAAAAATTTTGTACAAGTGTCGAACCTTTCCTTAAATAACCTATTGTGTTCTTTAGAAGTTAAATTAGGAATCGCAGACGGAACTTAACATCATTGATTCCAAATTTAACTTATATGTTCTTAATGGTTTAGATTTGAATCGCAAGCGGAACTTAACACTATTGATTCAAATCCACCTAAGTTATTAATTCCATAAATATTAATTTTCAAAATTAGCTTTCAGGACTGCATGGTGAGGCACATGGCCTTCTTGGATATGGGAGCAACCACCACCGCCTAGGCAAAGCCTTTTAAGGAAAGCTAATATTTATTTCCTTAAATAACTCTAGGTTAACCAAAAAGAACAATCGAATCACAAATTCGAAAAAGAAGAAAACACAAACTCGAAAAAAAAACTATTTCGAAAACTCTAGAATCATATGCCTCTTGTGCTTGGTATTTCCAAAAATAACAATACAAAGAAAACTAGTATGACGCGGAAAACAATTACTAGTTATACCTTTCTTTATAAGCAAAAATAACCTCTTGATCTTCTACCGTATTCCTCCTCTAACCTCGGACGTTGTGTGGCAACGATCTTCCGAGACGAGAACCACCAAGCACCTTCTTCTTCTTTGCAAGGTTCGGCCACCACAAGACTCCAAGAGAGGATGAGGTTCGACCACCACCACCAAGCTCCAAGGGATGCAAGAACGAAGCCTCCTTTCTCTCCTTTTCTCCAAGCTAGATCCAGCCACCACAAGGACTCCAAAAGAACAAGATGGTTCGGCCACAACAAGGAGAAGAGAGAAGAGGAAGAGGCCGGCCACCACACCAAGGAAGAGAGGGAGGAAAAGAATAATAGAGTTATATCTCTTGAAGGCACCTCTACCTCCTCTTTTATATTCCTTGGTCTTGGCAAATAAGGAAATTTAATTAAAAACTTTCTTAATTCTTTTGCCATGAAAAAGAAAAATTAATTTATTAAAAATCAATTTCCTTATTTCAATAATATTGGTCGGCCACTTATTTCCCCAAAACAAGGAGAGTTTTAATTAAACAAGAATTAAAACTTCCTAATTTATTTTCAGAAATTTATAAAATTTCTCCAATGATTTTATCCCTTCATGATTGATTAGTAAAAGGAAATTTTATAAATTAAAATCTTTCTTTTAAACATGTGGATAATTTTCAAAAAGGAAAGTTATCTCTAAAAATTAAAATCTCCCTTCAATCTACAAATAAGGAAAGATATCAAGTCTTTTCTTATTCTTTTGTAGAAATTAATAAAAGAGAATATTTAATTTTTAAACTTTCTTTTAATTCATGAACATGGTTAAAAAGGAAAGTTTTCTCAAAATTAAAATTTCCTTTCAATCTACAAATAAGGAAAGATTTCAAATCTTTTCTTAATCTTTTGTAGAAAGCTATAAAAGGAAAGATTTTAAATTTTAAACTCTCTTTTAAAACCATGATATCCACATAAGAAATAATTTTAATTAAAAATAAATTCCCTTTTAATATGGCAAGCCAATCAAGCTTGGGCTCCAAGCTATGGCCGGCCAATTAACTTGGCTCAACCTTTGGGTCTTGGCCGGCCCTAGCTTGGGTTCCAAGCTAGCTTGGTCGGCCACCAAAAGTGGGTAAGAAGGTGGGTATATGGTGGGTATAAATCTCTATATACAAGAGGCTACGATAGGGACCGAGAGGAGGAATTGGTTTTGGTCTCCCGATGAAATTAAGCTTCCCATGTTCGCCCCGAACACACAACTTAATTCCATCAATAATAATTCATTCCACTAAAGAACTATTATTGAACTACCGCACCAATCCCAAATTACATTTTTGGGCTCCTTCTTATTATGAGTGTGTTAGTCTCCCTGTGTTTAAGATGTCGAATGTCCACTAATTAAGTGAGTTACTAACAACTCATTTAATTAATATCTTAGTCCAAGAGTAGTACCACTCAACCTTATCTTTATGTCGGACTAAGTCCACCTACAGGGTTTAACATGACAATCCTTATGAGCTCCTCTTGCGGACATTATCAACCTAGATCACTAGGACACAGTTTCCTTCTATAATCAACAACACACACTTTAAGTGATATCATTTCCCAACTTATCGGGCTTATTGATTTATCGAACTAAATCTCACCCATTGATAAATTAAAGAAATAAATATCAAATATATGTGCTTGTTATTATATTAGGATTAAGAGCACACACTTCCATAATAACTGAGGTCTTTGTTCCTTTATAAAGTTAGTATAAAAGAAACGACCCCTAAATGGTCCTGCTTAATACACTCTAAGTGTACTAGTGTAATTATATAGTTAAGATAAACTAATACCTAATTACACTACGACCTTCCAATGGTTTGTTCCTTTCCATCTTGGTCGTGAGCTTCTATTTTTAATTTATAAAGATCCGATAACACAATCTTCTATGTGTGACACCACACACTATGTTATCTACAATATAAATTAATTGAACATCTATATTTGGTATATATAAATGTAGACACTTGACCAATGTGATTCTTATAAATGTTTATACAAAAGCTAAGCTTTTAGTATACACTCCAACAGCAATAAGATCAGTAACCTACTTCAATGCCCCAATCTTCCTATATATAGCAAGAGGAAAGAGTTGATCACACATCAACTCATTTCTCGCGTACCAGTCGACTAGTGAATCCATCAGTCGACTGGTGCTACCGTTGGATGTAGCTAACGACTACTTTGCAGAATCTGAGATTCTACCAAAAGTCGTCAACTACCACTTACTAGTCAACTGGTAAAAGTACCAGCCGATTGATAGCTATTGTCTGTTCGCTCCAAGTTGACTACAACTTCTATTAGTCAATTGGTCCCAATTATACACTCACACTCATCCTCTCTGGAGTCTCCCTTTATAGTCCTCTTAATCGGCGTTCGTCCCTCAAATACAATCGAGCTCATCCCTCAGATACAATCGAGCTTGCGGCCCCTCTCCATGCATCCTTCGCATTTCCTTGAAGTCCACTTCCCTCAGCTCCAATTCATTGCTTCTCGTCCGGTGGTCCCCTGGATGCCTTCCGCATCATCCTTCACCATCTCAAGGACTTGAGCCTTAGGATGAGCTTCTCAAGCTTAGCCTCACCAAGCATCTCATGTGTGTTTCACCAAGTCCTGCATGACTCAAACACACATATAAAACCAATATGAAAGCCTAATTTAAACTTTTTGACACATACATCAAAACCATGATCGTACTCGATCAATCCTAGGTCGATTGCACCTACAGGACCTTCCTTAGTTAGCTAGTTTAGTAGAAAGTAATATTGTGTTGTCTTATCTACTACTAAAACTGAATACATTGCAATGTCTGAATGCGTAGCTCAATTGTTATGAATGCCCTATAACCTAAAGGATTTTAATTTAGAATGCAAAAACATGAAAACCTTCATTGATAATATAAGTTCTATAAACCTAACTAAAAATATAGTACATCACTCTAGAACAAAACACATAGAAGTCACACCACTTCAAAAGGGATCTCGTCATGAAAGGAAATATAGAACTTAATTATATTGAATTTAAATCTAACCTAGCTAATATATTTACAAAACCATTACCATAATTAGAATTTAGTAACTTAAGAAGACAATTAGGAATGTGCTCTATAGAATAATTTTTTCTTTAATTCAAATATGTTTTTTTTTGAAAAATTATTACCTATTAGGTTTTTCCAAATTTGTCTTTAAAATTCCCCTTTCAAAATTTATTTTCAAAACTATTTTCAAAATACTTTTATCTTTATGGAGTAGCCTAGGACTTACCGTAGACTGCATGATTCTATAGATTCGGGAGGCAGCATCTCACAAGCAAAGTAGGTTTCCTTGCTTGTGTATTGTGAAATATAGAATGATGTGAGATACTTAGGACTTAGCCTAAGATTTCATATGCTTATATGATGTACGTAGATTATATACACTTTTATGAATGTTTTAAGGCACATTCACATACTTTATTTGCGCTTAATCTATACACTTTATTTGCGCTTATTCTCTCTCCAACTAGATCTCCCAATATAAGCATGCAAAATATGGTTCATTGATTTCATTTAAGACTAGGTATGGTTTGTACGAATGGATAGTCATGTCATTTTGGCTAACTAATGCACCTAATACTTCCATGAGATTAATGAACCATATTTTATGTGCTTATATTGAGAACTTTGTTGTAGTATATTTTTATGACATTTTGATTTATAGTAAAAATTTAGATGAGCATCTTAATCATTTACAAAATGTTTTACTTGTTTTGCAAAATGAAAAATTTTATGATAACCTTCAAAAATATTCTTTTTGCACTAGTTAGATAGAGTTTCTTTGTTATATTGTTAGTTCTAAAGGAATAACAGTTGATAACAAAAAGGTTAAGGCAATTCGCGAGTGGCCAGCAACAAAAATGATAACTGAGGTACGTAGCTTTCATGGGTTGGCAAGTTTCTAATGGAGGTTTGTTAAAAATTTTAGTTCCATAGCTGCACCCTTAACTAGAGTTGTTAAAAAGGTTGGGTTTCATTGGGATACTAAACAAGTTTCAGCTTTCAACTTACTTAAGGAGAAGCTAAGTTCTACACCATTACTTACATTACCTAACTTTGCTAAAACTTTCGAAATTGAACGTGATGCATCAGGAATAGGTATTGGAGTTGTGCTAATACTAGAAGGTTGACCTCTTTCTTATTTTAGTGAGAAACTTAGCAAAGCATATTTGAACTATCCAACGTATGATAATGAGATGTATGCATTGGTGAGGGCTTTAGAGACTTGGTAGCATTACTTGTGGCCTAAAGAGTTTGTCATTTACACTGATCATGAATCGTTGAAGCATTTGAAGAGACAAAGTAAGTTGAATAGACGTCATGCAAAATGGGTGGAGTTCATTGGATCATTCCCTTATGTGATCAAGTATAAACAAGGTATGGAAAACATTATTGCAGATCCTTTTTCTCGAAGGTATATCTTGATCTCTACTTTGAACACTAAATTGTTAGGATTTGAATACATTAATGATTTATATTCTAATAATCCTGACTTTAGAAATGTGTTTGAAGTTTATGAATATTCCACATTTGGAAAGTTTTATAAGAATGAGGGATTTCTTTTTAGAGTGAATAGGTTGTGTGTGCTTAATTGTTCATTGAGGGAATTATTAATCTAAGAATGTCATGATGGGGGACTAATGGGATACTTTGGAGTAAGAAAAACTCTAAAAATGTTGGTAGAGCATTTCTCTTGGCCACACATGAAATGAGTGTAGTCAAGTTTTGTGAGAAGTGTATTACATGTAGGCAAGCAAAATCTAGATCTTTACCTCATGGATTGTATACACCTTTACCAACTCCTAGTGAACCTTGGGTTGAAATTTCCATGGACTTTGTTGTAGGACTACCAAGGTCAAAACAAGGTATGAATTCCATTTTTGTGGTTGTGGACAGATTTTCTAAAATAACTCATTTTATTCCTTATAGGAAAATAGATGATGTTAACCATATTGCTGATCTATTTTTTAGGGATATTATGGCATTCGAAGACTTATCAACCACTATCCCAAGGTTGTGGTGTCTTCCATCTTTTATACCAAGGTTCATGCCTTCCTAAGCATTGGGTCGAGGTTCTTTTCATCAATCTTATTGATTTAGACCTTTCTTTCTTTCTTCTTCAATTCATTGTGGGTTCTTAAGATATCTTTCGCATTGGGTTCACATCATCGGGGGACCTCTTGAGCAAATTTTACTAATGTTTTTCATGCTAAATTTAATGACATGTAAATTATATGTGATTATTGAACAAGATCGAAATCAAATATCCAAATATTTCTTAATTGTTGTTAAATGTTACCTGTCTCTTTGTGAATTTTCAGAACCACCAATGTTGCCAATAAAATTAGATCCCATGTGTATCCTTTTATGAAATATATATTGGTTTGTATTATAGGCCTAGCAAGGTGATGACTCCGAGTAGAATGACCAGATTGAGCAAACGAATTACATGGTAAGAACTTCCTAGGCTAAATGATATACCAGACGGATTAGATGTGTCGAGTGAAATAATTAGACTAAATATTTATAGATAATTTTCATAATAAGTTCCCAGACTAATATACTTGGTGACTTACTCATGCTACGTAGAATAAATAGACCGGATATTTATAACTTACATTTTGATACTTAGGAGGAATCTTCCATAATTGATTACCAGACTGAATAATAAGCTAGGCGAGAATTGTGTTGTGCTTAATAAATAGATCGGATATTTATAAGCAATTTTCATAATGAATACTTGGATTGAATAATAAGTCAGACAAGTACATAATGCCGAGTGAAATTAATAGATCGAATATTTATAACTTCTTGATGTTAGAATCCGTTCGAAATGAATACTCGCTTAGAACCTGACTGAAAACTTGGGAGCTTCGAACAGACTCGATTGCTCGGGGGTTAAGAATTTGTAGCCATGAGAACACACTTACTTGTACTTGGGTTTAAAGTTGCTACTCGACTATATAGATTTTAAAGTCACAGTTCGACTGTATAGAGTTTAAAGTTGTAGTTCAACTGTATATAGAGTTTAATGTCACAGTTTGATTGTATAGAGTTTAAAGTCACAGTTTGACTGTATAGAGTTTAAAGTCATAGTTCGATTGTAGAGAGTTTAAAGTTGCAGTTCGACTGCATAGAGTTTAAAGTTACAGTTTGACTGTATAGACTATAAAAGTCATAGTTTGATTGTATTGAGTTTAAAGTCGCAGTTCAATTCTATAGAGTTTAAAGTCACAGTTCAACTGTATAGAGTTTAAAGTTGCAGTTCAACTGTATATGATAAATCTGATTGCTCGGAGGCTAAATAGATTTTTCAGATGAGTTTGCCTACATTTTCATTAAGTGTAAAGAAAATTTGAATAGAATACACAAGTTACAGGTATACTTGTCAAGTACTATAAGGATGGAGATGGTTTTCACTCCAAGGTCGCTCTAGATTTCTCCCATTAGAATCCTAGAGATAATAAGAGCCCAATGTGAGTTTCTGCACCACCTTATATGGTCCCCCTATTATGGCTCTAGCTTGTTGACATCTCTGACTGGCTTAATTTGTTTTTAGACTAGATCACAAACCTGAAAAATCTAGGAATACCCCTCCTATTATAATATTGCCTCATTATTTGGTGGTATGATATAAGACGAGCTGTTGCATTGTCCCGAACTTCTTCTATCAAGTCAAGCTTCATAAGACGTCGATTGGCATTATCTTCGTCATATAAGCATCTTCGATCATATTCTATACCAATCTCGACCGATACCACTGCTTCACCATCGTAAACTAGGTGAAAAGAAATTATACCTATTGATTCTCGGGGAGTTCTATGATATGCCCATAATATACTGGGTAATTTATCCACCCAACTGCCCCCAACATGATCCAACTTGGTTTTAAGTCCTCAAACGATCTCTCTATTCGTTACTTCTGCCTTCCCATTGCTCTATGGATAAGCTACAGAGGTGAAGGTCTGTGTGATACCATATCCAAAACACCATTCTTGGATCCTTTTGCCCTGAAATTTCCTTCTTATTGGAAACCAACTTATGTGGAATGCGAAATCTACAAATAATATGTTACCATAAGAATTTAATAACCATTTGCTCAGTTATTTTGGCTAAGGGCTCAACCTCCACTCATTTTGAGAAATAATCCACTGCCACCAGTAAAAATCTCTTCTGAGAGGGTGCCAAGGGAAAAAGTCTTACTATGTCCATACCTCATTGATAGAATGAACAAGAAACAATAGAGGATTTTAGCAATCTATGGGGTGATGCGGGATGTTTTGGTGCTTTTGACAAGAAAAACAAGTCCTTACTAATTGAGCTGCATCAAACTGTAAAGTAGGCCAAAAACACCCAGCCAATAATACTTTTCAGTGAGAGACCGACCTCCTACATGACTTCTGTAGGAACCCTAATGCACTTTCATTAAAATGTAGTGCACATTGTCTGGCCTAATGCACTTGAGTAAAGGACAGGAGAAGACTCTCTTATAAAGATGATCCCCAATCATAGTGAACCAACAAGCCCTTTTTTTTAGTATACGTGCAACGTGCTTACTCCCCATCGGTTGGTAGAGTATCATATTGTAAGAATAAGATAATTGGCATTCTCCAATCGCTTTATAGCTCCAAGTTGGCCTGTCGTTGAATGCAAGCCACTAATAACATTTGCTCAACAGGCTTATCAAAATTCCAGGGAACTATGGTAGAGGATAATTTTGCTAGCTTATCTGCCGTTTGATTTTCAAAATAGGAAATCTTCTATATGGCCACTTCTTGGAATTCTTCTTGTAATTTGTCAAATGCTTCTGCATATAACTTGAGCTGCTCATTGTTGATCTCAAAATTACCAGATAGTTATTGAGCTTCCAATTGAGAATCTAAAGTGATTAAGACTAGGGTCAGCTCTTATGTGTCAAGCAGCTTGCAATCCAACTATTAATGCCTCATACTCTACTTCATTATTGGTGGTACGATAATTTAATCGAATAGATAATTACATTTGATCTTCCCTGAATGATAAACCAATAATACCTATCCCACTACCCTGCTCGGTAGAGGATCGATCGACATATATCTTCCAAGTTTCCTCAATTTCAGGACCTTGCACATCTGTTATGAAATTAGCTAGGGCCTGGTCTTTGATGGCTACTCGAGGTTGGTATTGTATATCATATCTACTAAGTTTAGTTGTCCAATTGATCAATCTTTCGGATGCCTCAGGGTTGACAATCACTCGATCCAAAGTACTATTAGTTAATATGATGATTGAATGTGATTAAAAATAAGGACACAACTTTTGAGCAGCTAAGACCAATCCATACGCTATTTTCTCGAGTGCGGTGTAGCGGCACTCTGCTCCCTTTAATAAATGACTCAATAAGTATACATGTTGTTGCTCTTTTCCCTCCTGCCTCACCAACACTAAACTAATAGAATGCTCATTGGATGATAAATAAACCCACAAAGTTTCACCTACTATTGGCTTAGCTGGTAAGGACTGAGTAGACAAATAATTCTTTAGTTCCTTGAATGACTTATCACAGTCAACATCCCACTAAAATTTGGTTGCTCAGTGAAATATCTTGAAGAAGGATAGACTTTGATTGGTCGTTCAGGAGATGAAGAGAGACAAAGCAGTGATTCGACCGGTCAGTATTTGTGCCTCCTTCAAATTGCGTGGGGGAGCTATGTTCTCTAAATCTTGTACTTTGCTGGGATTTACTTTGATCCCTCACTTAGTGACTATACGGCCCAGAAATCTTCCACTTCTAGCTCTGAATAAGCATTTGCAGCGGTTAAACTTGAGCCCATACTGCCTTAAAGTTTTGTAGGTTTCTTCTATGTTAGCGCATAAGTCTGTAGCTCAGAGAGATTTTATGAGGATATCATCTACGTAGATTTCCATATTCCACCCAATTTGCTTTTGAAAGACCTTGTTTATAAGCCTTTGGTAGCTAGCCCCTGCATTCTTTAGTCCTAATTGAATGTCATAACATTATAACAATAAGTGCCCTCGACAGTTATGAAGCTGACCTTTTCCTAGTCCTCTTTAGCGAGCGAAACTTGGTGATATCCTTAATAAGTGGCCAACATACAGATAAATTCGCAACCAGAGTAGAATCTATTACTTAACCGATACGAGGCAAGGAATAATAATCTTTTGGATAGGCTTTGTTGAGATCCCTGAAGTCAATATATACCCACCACTTGTTTCTGGATTTGGAGACCAGGACAACATTGGTCAGCCAACTCGAGAACTATAGCTCCAGGATGTAACCTACCTCCAATAATTTTTCCACCTCTTCTTTGATGATCTTATTTTGGTGAGCTCTGAAATCTCACTTCCTTTGCTTGATTGGGCAGGCATCAAAATAGACATGGAATACATACTCCATAACTGTTGGAGACATGCCCGTTACTTCTTTGGGCGTCCAAGCTAACACAACATTGTTGCGTGTCAAACATTCCACCATCTCGGCCTTAAGCTCAAGAGCTAGGCCAGCTGCTATCTGAGTGGCGGCTTTTGGCCGACCGACTTGAATTTGTGCTTCTTCTTTTTCTTCATATACCAGGATGGGTGGCTTCTCTTGAATAGTATTTAACTTCCATCCTTTGAATTTTTTGGGCATCATTGGCCTCTATCTTAATTATCCTCACGTAGCACTTACGTGCTACTAGTTGATCGCCTTTGACTTCCCCCACTTGGTCATCCATAGTGAATTTTGCCTTCTGGAAGAAAGTTGAGTCGATTGCTCGGAATTCATTAAGGGTCAATCGGCCAAAAATAACGTTGTAAGCGGAGCGCGTCCAC
Source organism: Zingiber officinale (assembly GCF_018446385.1). NCBI lineage: Eukaryota > Viridiplantae > Streptophyta > Magnoliopsida > Zingiberales > Zingiberaceae > Zingiber > Zingiber officinale. Next base: position 75,515,938 of record NC_055992.1, read on the forward strand.
AACTATAAAGATTGATCAGCGCATTCTCATTAGGGGTTCCTCTCCTAAAGATATGGCTAACTTTATTTGGCTGAGCGGTTGAACTTTGTTGCCTATGAACGCGTACAAAGGAGTCACATGGGTTGATGCTTGCTCGGGTCTATTTACAGCTGCTCAAAGGCTTGTTTGAAGTTAATATTAATTGAGCTGCCTGTATCAATAAAAGCACAAGAAATATTATAATTAGCTATAATGGCCTTGATTATTAACAACTCATCATGGGGTATCTCCACTGATCTAGATCTTTAGGCTCAAAGCTGATTTTGAGCCTGACTACCCACTCTTCACTACATCCGATCGAATGAATTTCCAAATGCTGAGCATGTGATTCTTTGCTCGATTGGAGTCACCATCATTCAGTCCTCCGGCTATCATGTTAATATTACCCCAAGCGACATTGTTGTGATCTTCCTTCTGCTGCGTCGAGAGTTGTTCTTACTGAACTCAAGCGATTGTCTGGGTTTGCTCATAATGAGGCTGAGGTGTTATCTGTCGCTGCTCAGCTGCTTGGTACTCAATCCTGAGCGGGCTATTTTATCACTGGTATAGTCAGTGATTGGGAGCTGGCAAACATCGGTGGTATCGAGGGTTGTTGTTTCGTTGATTCAGCGGAGTGTAATAATCCTAAGTGTTATGGGTGGATGCTCGATGGTATGTGCACTACCTTCATAGAGCTTCTCGAGTAGCTTCCACATGTTGCATGACCTGAGGCCGCGACTCTTGGTGATGATATTGAGGACCTACCTGGGGTCCTTTGGGTGGAGGGGCAGGAAACGTGGGGCACTCAGTGGTTGGGGCGAGAGCGGGTGTGATGACCTCCTTTTTCAAGTAACCTATGCTTCTTCAACATTAATGAATTCAGTTGCTCGATCGAGCAGTAGGTAAAAGTTTGTTTGAGGTTTTCTTGCCAAATCATGGAAAATGTCATTGTCAGTGAGAGACACTCACTAAAATCTCTGCGGTGGCTGTGGGTACATCCATAGCCACCTGATTGAACCTCTTGATGTAGGCTCAGAGTGTCTTTTTGGGTCCCTGTTTGAGCAAAAAGAGGCTCTAAGAGGTTTTGTGGTAGCGTCTATTGCTGGAAAAGTAGTGGAGAAATACCTTACGAAAGTCCTTGAAATGATAAATGGAGTTGTCTAGTAGCTGTTTAAACCATCACTGGCCCACTCCACCGAATGTGGTGAGGATCATTCGGCATTTCACATCGTCCATAAATTGCTAAAGAAGGGCAATATTCTCAAATTTTAGGAGATGATCCTTCAGGTCGGTTGTTCTCGAATACTCTCCTATGTTTAGATTTTGATAGTGTTTTGGCAATGGATCCTCTAGTACCCATTGAGAGAACGGGGTGACAAATCAGGAGAACTATCACTGGCTTTGACTTTTCCTTTGCATCTATCTCGGACAAGTGCTTCTCTCGAAGATTCTTGACATACTCCTCCTTGGCCCAATGGCTTAAGTGGTGTGCGGAAGTGTGTTCGGGGGCATTGAATTGGTGAAAGAGGCGTAGGAAACAAACGAACAGGGCCTTCTTTCTTGAACTCCTCTTTCACTCTGATGCGCTATTGTCGATGTTGCCTGATTTGGTGGCGGCAGCATTCCATCGATGTTTGTTTGCTATTGTTGTTGTAGTAATTTTTTGCTCTAACATTGATGAGAAACTCTAGATTTTCTTGTGTTAAAGTGACGGTAGTGAGTTTTCCAGCTTCTTCCATCCCGAAGCTTCAGATTTAGGTGAGATTCCCATAGACGGTGCCAAATTTTATCCTATCGGAAGGCTAGGGAGATGAGGCGCTGACTCAAGTGGATGATTTATTGATGGGTAGAAAACTTTTTTGATCTATAGAAAAGCTCCTCAATGATCCTGTGCAAAATCCGATGATCCAACTAAGCATTAGTGACCAAAGACCAAGGAAGAGGTCCTTGGCAAGGCCCTCAGACTCTAAGTTAGCATATTTTCTAGAAAGTGGACGAAGAAGATCAGTAGAAGATACGTGCGAGAGTAAGGTTTAAATGATGCCAATTGAGTACCTTGCCAATGGAGAGGACCCCTTTATATATCATCTCTCATAACCTCCGTGATCATGAGGTGGCTTCTTACGCCGGAGTTTGTTAGGTTGTTCTCAAAAGAGTTTTTGAGGAATCTTTTTTCTATCCATGGATATACCTCTTTTGTCATTTATAGCATAAACCTTTGATGAAGTCATTGGAGGAGGATGCTGTTATAAATGGATCACAAATGGGAAATAGGATAGCCTTTGGAGGTTCCAAAGGAATATTCCCTGACAATTCTGACAGGCTGTTAAAATGTTGTCTGCTGCTTGTCCGCTAAATATATCTCGGCTAGTCCATAAGGCCAGTGGTATGTATGCCCATATTTTCCCTCAGTTGCTTCATCATATATCAGGTCTTACTAGGAATTCGTTCGGAGAACAATTATTTATATTGAGCATGCTGGAAATTTGATCAGGAAGTTATATAATAAACTGCGCATGTTGGAAATTTACTCAGTGCTCTATATGAAACTATTTGCATTTACATCCGGGCGGTCTTAAATCGGGTTAGGCATATGAAGTCAATAAGACCAAGAACACTAATCTCAAAAAAACCATTTATCTAGCAGAGCACAAATAGATATAATATCTTTACACCAGTCAATGGAGGTTCATATAGGGCTAAATACCTTGATCACGATTGGTTCTTATTCAAGTCGAGCATACTTGCTCTTTGACCGACTATACAAAGAAAGATTTATAAAGTTGGAGACATTGAGCCTGCCCAGCCTTTACCTGCCTTAGCGTATATTAATAGATTTATGAGACGAAGTGTCTTTAAGCCCACTGGGTCTTGTTTGACTAGCCTTTATCCAATCGATCGTATATTAATAGCTTTATTAGCCTAAGTGTCATTAAGACTACCCAGTCTTTATCCGGCTAGGCATATACAGATAGTCTTATGTTTGACAGGCTTTTATTCGACCGATCATATATTAACAACTTTATAAGGATGAGTGTCTTTAAGCCAGACCTTCTTTTGTCCTGCTGAGTGTACACAGAGAGCCTTATGTTTGATTGGCCTTTATCCGACAACAGCTTTATAAGGCTAAGTGTTTTTAGCCCAACCAGTCTTTGTCTTGCCGGTCGTACACAGAGAGCCTTATGTGATATGAACCAAATGAGAAAGATATCTCAAGAACCCACAATGAATTGAAGAAGAAAGAATGAAAGGTCTAAATTGATAAGATTGATGAAAAGAACCCAACCCAATGCTTAGGAAAGCACGAACCTTGGTATAAAAGATGGAAGATGCCACAACCTTGGGATGGTGGCTGATAAGTCTTCGAATGCCACAATAGAATGCCTTGATAAGTTCTAGTTCAATGAAGAACCAACAAGTGAGAGCCTCATTATGCTTTAGATTGAAAATATATCAAAAGATCCACGTGTGGCCATCACCCCCTTTATTTATAGCTATAGGGTGAGTAAAAAATACTAAAAGGCCAAAAGAAAGCCCATTTAGTAAAGGCCTATATAGACTACTTAGCTATTTTAAGCTTATGGCATTATTACAACCAAAATAAAGATAGAAATTGAGTCTAAATTGAGCCTACATATCCCTACTACATAGAAATAAGACTTAAGTGCTAATTAAGCTCATTTAAGATTTGAATTAGGTTGACTAAGATAAATGACTTGCTCTTAGTCAAACCTTCTTCAATCGTAGCTTTGGCCTTCACATCTTCAATTAGCACATTAAGTGCTTCCTTCATCTTTTTAGCCTTAGCCCTTATAATTGGGCCTCCATTGATGCATAATGGATCATCATTAATATCTAGAGTGGGTTGAGCATAATTCATATTGTTATCTTGTTGGGAAACTTGTTCTCTTTCTTTGACTCCATCATTACCCCTTTCCCAAAAGGATTCATCCTAGAATCCTGATCACCTACATCAAAGGGAGAAAGATCAAAAACATTAAATTTAGCACTCACATTATATTCACCTGGTAAGTCAAGCTTGTATGTATTATCATTGATTCGATCAATGACTTAAAATGTACCATCTCCTTGTGGATTCAACGTAGTATGACGTTTAGTAAAGAATCTTTCCTTCCTCATATGAACCTAAACCCAAACTCTGGGTTCAAAGATCACTTTCTTTCATCCCTTGTTGGCTTGTGTAGTATATTGTTCATCCCTTTTTTAATTTGCAATCAAACTTTCTCATGGAGTTGCCTCACAAACTCAGCTATTCTGGTACCATATAAACTGGTGATAAATCTAAAGGAGTTAAAGGGTTGAACGCATATACCACTTCAAAAGGTGAAAAATTAATAGTAAAATGCATAGATCTATTTTAAGCAAATTCAACATGTGGTAAACAATCTTCTCAACCTTTCAAATTCTTTTGAATGATAGCTCTCAATAAAGTAGATAAAGTTTGATTTACTACTTCAGTTTGTCCATTTGTTTGTGGATGACAAATTGTAAAAAACAAAAGCTTTGTTCCCAACTTTCCCTATAGTATTTTCCAAAAGTATCTTAGGAACTTTGCTTCACGATCTGAAACTATGCTCCTCGGTACTCCATGAAGCCACACAATCTCCCTAAAAAATAGATTAGTAATATGGTTAACATCATCTGTTTTCCTACAAGGAATAAAATAGGTCATTTCAAAAAATCTGTCTATAACCATAAAAATAGAATCCATACCTCGTTTTAAACTTGGTAGTCCTACAACAAAGTCCATGGATATTTTAACCCAAGATTCACTAGGAATTGGTAAAGGTGTATACAATCCATGAGGTAAAGATCTAAATTTTGTTTGCCTACATATAATATACTTCTCACAGAACTTGACTACATCTCGTTTCATGTGTCGCCAAATGAAATGCTCTACCAACATTTATAGAGTTTTTCTTACTCCAAAATGTCTCATTAGTCCCCCACCATGAGCATCTTGGATTAATAATTCCCTCACTGAACAATTAGGCACACAGAACCTAATCACTCTAAAAAGAAATCGCTCATTCCTATAAAACTTTCCAAATACAGCATGTTCACAAACTTCAAACACATTTCTAAAGTCATGATCATTAGAATATAGATCTTTAATGTATTCAAATTCTAACAATTTAGTGTTCAAAGTAGAGAACAAGGTATATCGTCAAGACAAAGCATCTGCAACAATATTTTCCATACCTCATTTATACTTGATCACATAAGGGAATGATTAAATGAACTCTACCCATTTTGCATGACGTCTATTCAACTTACTTTAGTCCTACAAATACTTCAATGATTTATGATTAGTGTGAATGACAAACTCTTTAGGCCACAAGTAATGTTGCCAAGTCTCTAAAGCCCTCACCAATGCATCGATCTCCTTTTCATAAGTTGGATAGCTCAAAGTTGCTTCACTGAGTTTCTCACTAAAATAAGCAAGAGGTTGACCTTCTTGTATTAGCACAGCTCCAATACCTATTATAGATGCATCACACTAAATTTTGAAAGTTTTAGCAAAGTTAGGTAATGCAAGTAATGGTACAGAACTTAGCTTCTCCTTAAGTAAGTTGAAAGCTGGAACTTGTTCACTATCTTAATGAAACCCAACCTTTTTTTTAACAACTTCAGTCAAGGGTGCAGCTATAAAACTAAAATTTTTAACAAACCTCCTTTAGAAACATGCCAACCCATGAAAGCTATGTACCTCAGTTATCGTTTTTGGTGTAGGCCACTCACGAATTGCCTTAACCTTTTCGTTATCAACTGCTATTCCCTTAGCACTAACAATATAACCAAGAAACTCTATCTAACTTGTGCAAAAAGAACATTTTTGAATGTTAACATATAATTTTTCATTTCACAAAACAAGTAGAATGTTTTATAAATGATTGAGATGCTCATCTAAATTTTTACTATAAATCAAAATGTCATTAAAATATACTACAAAAAAGTTCCCAATATAAGCACGCAAAATATGGTTCATTAATCTCATGAAAGTACTAGGTGTATTAGTTAGCCCAAATGGCATGACTAACCATTTGTAGAAATCATACCTAGTCTTAATACAACTTTCCATTCATTTCCCTCATGCATGCGAATTTGATGATTGGTAGATTTCAAATCAATTTAAGAGAAAATGCAAGATCCATGTAGTTCATCTAGCATATCATCTAATCTAGGAATAGGATGATGATATTTTATCGTAATCTTGTTGATAGCCCAGCAATCAACGCATATTCTCCAGCTTCCATCCTTCTTAGGCACAAGCAAAACAGGAACTGCACAAGGACTCAAACTTTCTCGAACATACCCTTTTCTCATCAACTCTTCAACTTGCTTTTAAAGCACCTTCATCTCCATAGGATTGCTCCTATAGGCTGATCGATTAGGAATGGCTGCTCCTGGGATAAATTCAATCTGGTGCTCTATTCCCCTAAGTGGTGGCAATCCATCAGGAACTTCTTCAGGAAAGACATCATCAAATTCCTATAAAACAGATTTAACAACACTAGGCAGAGAATGGTTGAGATTGTTAGTGTTGAAATAAGCCTCCATGTAAAAAAGTACAATTATCGGCTGATACTATCTGAGAAGATGTACAAAACAGAAAGCTGGGAGAAAACCCACTACTGACAAAAAATAATACCTGTAGAATACCGATCCGAGAAACCCAAAGAGGATCTAGGAGAATAGAGTCATGGAATGCCCTCCTCTTGCGAAGATCCAAAGATGAAAGAAAGGATTCAATGAAGAAAACCAAGATCTGGAGCTTCCTAAGCTTCCTGGGCACAAGAGACCAACCAACACTATTGTCAGTGACCTAAGACTAGGGTGGGAATTCCTGGCTAGGCCCTCTGACGCTCAAATCAGTGATCTCTCTTGGTGTGGAAGAAGAAAGAAGAAGATGAACAATAGCTCCAAATTAGGGTTGTGAGTGTGAGCATGAAGATGATCATACCTGGCCAACGGAGAGAATTTCCCTTTTTATATCGCTTCATATAACTTCCGTAGTCATGAAGGGGACCCTGTTTTGTTAGAGTTTGTTATGAGATGACGTAAGCCCTGTACTTTCATAAAATAACTTTTAAGGAATCATTTTTGTACCCTAGATGTACCTTCTTTGTCGTCTAGTGCCTGCAGAAGAATCTAGAAACATACTTCCCGCCAAATTAGCGAACCTGCTATACAATCACATACCATAGATATTTTCATTAAACTATTCTAGATGTATTTGCTTCTGCCATGCCTTTATTATGTTATAGACAGTCTGATATGATACTATGCCTTGTATTGGCCGAAATTGAACCCAGACCATGTTCGGTCGGTTTATTACTACCGTTCAACTAATCGTTCAGTAATATACTACAAATTCTGTAAAGCCTTAGATCTTTTCATTCCCGGGCTATCATTTATACTCAATTAATACTAGTCTATGATCAGGTATGCCACCTTAAACAATCCTAGCTTTTCTATCTTAAACGTGTAAACCCAGCCGATATTGGTTTACCCTTCCTAAGGTATATCCCGACCGTTATTGGCCTATCCTTCTCAAGGTGTTTCTCGATCAATATTGGTTTGTATCTCCTTAAGCCTATTATCTTGACCGATGTTGGGCTATGTTTTATTAAGTTATGTACCAGCCGATATTGAACTATCCTTCCCAAGATATTTCACGGCCAAGATTGGCCTCTCTCTCTTAAGGTATATCCCGACCGATATTGTCCTATCCTTCTCAAGGTGTTTCTCGGTCGATATTGGTCTGTATCTTCTTAAACCTATTATCATGACCGATGTTGAGCTATGTTTTATTAAGTTATGTACCGGCCGATATTGAACTATCCTTCCCAAGGTATTTCCTGGCCAAGATTGGCCTATCTCTCTTAAGGTATATCCCGACTGATATTGATCTATTTTCTTAATTCTGCTATCTCCTTTCCCTTTTTCAGCAGGGGCCTACTAAACCTAACTCATATCACTAGCCTTCCCTTCAAGTCTAGTCGAAGGAGGTGTAGCCGACTGACTAGACACAAGTCTATTTTTGTTTCTTTGCCCATCTTTACCCGTGACTCTGCCATGGTCACTGTAGTGGCTTCGTGTTCTTCTTTATAGTAGCCCTCATGACTTTTGGTATAGCAATCCTGCGAACCCAAGTACTGTAATCCCGTGAATCTTTTGATCCTTTAAATAGGGCTATGATCCTTTCTTCATTCTCCACTTGCCTCAGTTCATTTTCCCCCTTGCTTCGCCCCTTCTTACTGAGAGTATGGCTTTTAGAGCCCCCCTTTCTGGAGGCAATTCTTGTTGAACAAGACGAAATCTATATATGAGGTTGCCTAAGCTTTGGACTTAGTTTACTCTCTGGTTCGAGAGCTAGAAACATTTCTATCGGTTGCCCAGTTTCAAGTGTGCTCAGAATCTGCCCTGAGGAACAAAGTTCCTCGAGATCTAGAATCTCAAGAAAAAGACATGACTGCTCCGCAAACCCGACAGGCTCCAGAGGGGTTCACACTATTCATGGAGGTTCAAGTAATTATCCCCTGGACGTCACGACGAAGTCATAGCCCAGGTTATCTGTAGGCTAAGGTGGGCACTCTGGAAGCAGAGCTCAAAGGCTCAAGCAGGAAAGGGACTCTTAAGTCACCTTTCCACCGGGGCATAAAAAATCTGCCCTTCCTTGTTCGTGACACCACTCTGCTTCATAGTTTCCTTCATCTCGGGTAAAATATTCCCACTTCTACAGCCCGGGCAAGCTTCCTTCATGCCAGGCAAAATATTTCCACTTCTGTTGCTTGGTCGGGTTTACCCTTAGTTGGGTTGAAGTTTTCTAAGAAGTATGAGAGCTCGTGTTTCAGCAGGTTTCTATTCAAGTCTAGCTGAAGGAGGTGTATGAATTTATGTTTAGTTGAATTACCTAGTTTAGGCAACATTACGTGTTCAATCAGGCTTTGCCTATTGAGTATATGTAAACTCTATTTATTCTTTACTTAATTGATGATATATTTTGAGTTATGTAAGGTTAAATACTTTAAATGTAATCAATATGTTAGACTCAATTAGACCCCTTTTGACTTTGGCTGATATTAACCTATCTTTCATAAACATATTAACTTAGTCGATATTGGTCTACTTCTGGTAACGTGTTGGCCTGGTGGATATCGACTCATCTATGGTAGACACGATATCTCGACCGATTCTAGCCTGTCTATTATCGACAAGATTATCCCGATTGATATTAGCTTGTCTATTGTAGCTAAGGTTACCCTGACCGATGCTGGCCCATGCTTTATAATTATATTACTTCGGACAGTTCTTTACGCCTAAATGGCACTCATTATTTTTTATTTTCTGTCCTCGGTCCGGGTTCTGCCAAACTCAATTCATCCTCCTTTATCACACATAGTAAATCGTGCCTTTTTCCCCAAATTTCCTTGATTATGATTGGCTCTTCAACGGTAAGAGAATGTTGGAGGCGCACGACGAGGTGTTACCAACCCCAGCGTGATTTCATTTGTCGTGTCTAACATAAATGCCCATTTATGATCATATGACACGTGTCTTCTCTTTCTTATACGTAACACTGGCCTTTGCCTTTTTTTTTATATAATCAACGACGTCTATTGAAAAAAGATGTTCTGATCTAACGGTGGTTGTGTGTCTTCTCAACCCTAAACCCTTCATTTTATTGTTGACTTTGTCCCTTTTTTTTCTTGCCTTAGCGTTCTTTCTTTACTGCAGTCTTTGATTAATCCTCGCGCTCACCGCTTTCCCGTGATCTCCTTTCTTTACTTCAGTAAGTAACTTGTTGTTCTGCTAACCTTTACTTCTGTCTATGGCTGAAGAAACTATTTCCCCCTGGTATACTCAAATTTCCTCTTCTTTTGACGAGGATACTCGACTTGCTATTCGTACGCAATATGAAATTCCTAGGGAATATGACATCATAATTCCTAAACCAGATGAGCATCCTCATCACCCTCCTGCTAACTGTGTAACTTTCTTTAGGGACCAGTTGATAGGGGGTTTAAGGTTTCCCATTCCTTCTTTTCTAATCGATGTAAGCCAATACTTTGATATTCCTCTTCAACAATTTTTGCCTAATGCCTTTCGCTATTTGTGTGGTATATACATGTTGTTTCGTACACTGAATATTCCTCCTACTCCTCAGAATGTCTTCATGTTCTCCTATCCGAAGGTAGCAGAGCCAGGTGTCTTTCTTTTTCAATCCCGGACCAAGATGGTCCTTTTTGATGATATGCCCTTTTCTCTCAAGGCTTGGAAATCTCGCTTCTTCTTTATGAAGTTTCCTGGGCTTATTCCCTGGTCTCATGTTTGGAGATCTTCTTTACCTCCTTTACCTGATATCAAGGAGTTCCATCTTCACCCTTCTTTTCCTATTTATTGTGAAAAGTTGTTGTGTCGTCATCTTTCTATCACCAAATGGCTGCGAAACGATCTACTATATCTGTTTGGTTTGAGCCCGGTCAAACATAAGATACGCGGCTCCTTAGGTAAAGTTCTATTTCTTCTTCTGTCAGTTTTTATTAACTAAAATATTTCTTCTAATTTACGCAGTGACTGGTTTTTATGCTGCTCTAATCGATGAAGAGCTGCATCTGGAAGAAGCTGCACTTCATGCTAAAGAACAAGAGCTTCTTATGGTCCTTAATCCACCCTCATCCATTGAAGTCTCAGCTCCTCCCGCTGAAGCTTCCAGCTCTCAGGTGGTTCCGGAAGTTCCTGAGGGTCTTCCTGCAGAAATTCCAGATGCCCCTCTGCCAACCGTTTCTTCATCAGTGGCTATTGCTTCTTCAGTAGCCACTCCCCTTCCCATCTTTGAGCTTACATCTCCTGTGAGCTCCGGTAAATCCTTTGCTGAAGTTGCTCCCGGCAAACACCCCGGACGCAAACTTACCAGGGTTCCTCCTCCCAAAAGGAGACTCATTCTTCCCGCTGAAGAATTACTTTTAGAAGATTTTGCCTTTGCAGATCCTTCTTCTATTGAGCCTACTTTGGCTGGCCTCTATCCTTCTTTCATTTTCTCTGCCTCGCCCTCTTCTAGTACTAGTGCTCCTGGTGGCACTTCTTTTACTTTTCCCCTGTCTCTTCCAGAATCCGAGTCTTTACCCTCCTCACTTTCTTCCTATCTGGTTTTCGCTCCCCCTTCTATTCCAACCTCTTCCTTCTCTATGGGTTCTTCTGCCGTTCCCGTCCTCCCTATATTGCTGGGAGGTTCTTTTGCTAGTGCTTGGGAGGAAATTCATCCTCTCTATGGAGAGCTCACCACTCTTGAGACAATTGATCAATTCTCTCACAAGGAAACCCAGGTATGTTTATTAGTATTTATTTATTATTTATTCTTGATTATTTTATGACCCTTTATTATAATTTTAGCGATGGATAGACAACATGGGCCTGTCTCGGCTGATGCATTACTTATATAATGAGAACAAGAAACTGAAACAACAAGTTGTTGAGATGTCCTCTGCTAAAACTTCAGAAGAATCCAAGAAACAATATGAAGCCCAGATTGAGAGCCTTCAATCTCAATTCAAATCAACTACGAATCTCAACAAGAAATTAACTTCCAAATTAGAGAAACAGACTGCTGAGACAAACAAGTTGAAGTCTGATTATGAGTCTGCGTTAACTGATAAACTCAAGGCGCTACATCTGAAAGATGATGAAATAGCTTCTCTAAACACCTCCTTGAACACAGTTATAGCAGAGGCATCTACCAAAGACGCTGAGCTAAAGACTTCCCAAACAGCTTTGGTCGTCTACAAGGCTGGTGAAGATACTCGCTTCAAGGAGCGGACCACCGTCCTAATTGGCTCTGCTGAATTCAACAGGCCCATCGCAAAGTCTTTTTTGGCTACCTATACTACTGGGGCTGAAGGATCGATTAAGCAATTGCGGGAGCAGGGCTTCCTATCTCGTGATCCTCCTCTTAATTGCTTGGATCGATGCAGACTTCTTGCGGACAAGCCCGACGATCTATTTCCTCAATTGTCTATAGACTAACCCATTTACCTTAATCTTGACTGTTGTAAGGTTAACTGCTACCGGTCATAACAATTCTTGTTGGAACTAATTTATTTTTGTGAGGTTAAACTTCTTCTTATTATCTATTATCAAAAATTGTTTGTGTTAATGAATCTGTTAGAACATTTGGTTTACATTTTTATTTCATGCTTTTATCTTTCGTATTTATATGTTTTAAAATTATTTGTTTCCTACTATCAAACTGGTTCTTTTCATTTAGGGTGGGTTACTTCCTAAATTTTATCTTCTTTTCATAATCAGCTTTTCCTCCCTACCCTTATCATATTTTCCACTCTATTATTGTTTACACAATGGCCTAATTTCCACCAGTATATTGTAACATCATCAATCTTGACCGATTTACCATATCTTGATCGATTTACTGTATTAGTAATCTTGATCAATCTATTATAGCATCCTCACTCTCGATCGATCTATTATAACATCATCAATCCCGATCGGTTTATTATAAGGTTCTTAATCTTGACCGATTTTATCATAACTGCCCGATTTAATATAGTATCGTTAATCTTGATCGACCGATTTATTGTAACATCATAAATCTCGAACAGTCTATTATAAGGTTCTTAATCTCGACAAGTTTTATCATAACCGCCCGATTTACTATTATGTTTATAAATATCGTTCGGGATTTTACAAGTAGCAGCCATTCATCCAATCTAGTATACTCATATGGGATTATTGTTTAATCAGATAGTTAATCTTAAGTTGCCCGCTCGTCCCTATACCAGAGCGACTTTCCTCATGCTTCTTTGATCCCTTTAGAATCAAGTGCAAAGAGAAAGTAAAACCTTGTCGCATTTTTCCGAGGATGATCATTGAGCTTACCTTCCTTTCCTTGGGATTCGTCTTTCTTTTTGAATTTGATCCCATCTCTTAATGATGCCATCTCTTTTTATGGCAGTTATGTCTCCTTATGTTCTTTTTTATTGAGTTTATATTTTTTCTTTTCCTACCTTCCTTTATACCTAAGTTCTGTACGAATTATTGTTGGCCTTTGGATTTCTCCCCCCTTTCTAGTTCTTCTTCTATTTCTGTTTGTGGGTTTTTTTGTCTAAGGCACAGAGAAGGCAAGGGTTTAAGACGCTCTCTTCTGCTCCCGACTATTTCTCCTCCTTTTCCCTGTTCACCTTCCTCCTTCTCTTCAGCCATAGCTATTTCTTCCCCTGCGTGGTTCCTTTCGTGCGCTTCCGACCTTACAGAGCCAGAGGAGGTGGAGTTACAAGTGAACTATGGTTTTCCTTCCTATATAGTTCGCCCTACTCCTCAAGATAGTCCGCACCTTCCTCCTCTAGGGAGTGTATCTATCTTTCGGGATCAAGTTTTACAAGGTTTTCTTCATCCCTTTTTTTATGATGTTAGTATCTACTTTGAGATTGCCCTTAATCAATTTATTCCTCAGTCTTTTTCTATCTTCATGGGTTTTGTTGGGGTGCCTAAACTGCTAGATTTTCTTCTATCCACTCATCTTTTTCACCACTTCTTCATTCCCCTCCAAGTAGACATCGGTGTCTTCAAATTCCAATCTCACCCTAAGGCTATTTTGTTCAACAGGATTCCTCCTTAAGGGGAATGGCATCACAAATATTTCTTTATGTGTCTCCCTTCTTCCTCTCCTTTTCCTATCAAATGGATATATGATCTTCCTCCAGTTCCTAGTACTGGCAATCTTCTCAATGATCCCTCTATTTTTTTCGCTTTATCCAAACTAAATGGGGTAAAATTTTCCCTACCGGCCCTGACTGCAGAGGCTTTAATGTTTCCCTTTAGAATAAGCTCTATTAAAACCCCTTTGGAGATCTCTTTTGGTACGTTCAGATATTCTCAACTACGTCTATTAATCACCTGTTAATTATTTTCTATAATAATGCCTAATTCTTATATTTCAGCTGATGCTCTTCTACCAGCTTTTATGTACAAGAACACTACTATGACTAAGTCTTTTTTTAATAATCTTGGAGAATAATGGCTACAGGATCATCAAGACAATCTTACTTCCTCTACTTTGGGTTTATTATCTAAAGAAGAGAAAACAGCAGAAGTTGTTGTTGCTATGGAAGAGGAAGAGGAACAACCTTTTGTTGCCATAATCAAGAAACCCCGACTTACTGAGGATGTTCCTTTTCGCAACACTTTTGGTACTTTTGTGTAGACCCCCGTTGTTCCTGCACCTATTTCTTTTGAGAGAGGTAAGGCACCAATGTCCCCTACCCACATTATCTCCATTCTTTCTCTTAGAATGATGAGACCGGCTCTATTCATTCCTTCCTCTTCTGTTATTGTTTCAGCTACTTCTACTTCTCAGATGGCTATTACCCCCTCTGCATCCTCCCAACCTCTTTCATTGGCCTTGCCTCCTCTGGCTTCTGGACCACGAGCTAAAAGAACACCTTGCAGGAGATCTTCTCCGACTCCAAGGCCATCAACTATCCATGCCTTGACAACTAAATCAACTTTCCTTGTGTTGCCATCTTCCATCCCCTCTAGTTCTTCTTCTGTTGTTCCCATTTCTACTACTTCTTTCCTTTCTATTCCTTCTTCTTCTTCCCGACCTCCTTCACCTTCTGTCTCAACGCCTTTATTTAGACAAGCTATGGATCTTCCCTCTCAAATGGGACAAACTTCAGACCCTCCAAGTTACGTTTTTTTATAACTGCAAGGCCCATTGTCTGAATCTTGGCTGCATAGCCAAGAACTATTAAAAGGCACCAGTATTTCCAGCCGCGCCGAAATTCATAGTCGCCAAGCTGTTGCTGTAAGTGTTTTTCATTATATATTGTTAACTTCTTATTACTTCCGCTAATTGTATTATTATTTTAGTTCCTTGCCTCAAGTCTTCACCTGGACCAGTTAGTCGTTGCCTTAGAAAGGGAGAATAGCAAGTTAAAGGCTCAGGTGGAGGCATTGAGAGTCAATCTTCCTCCTTCTCACACTAAGCTTACTCAATTGCGAGAGAAGATGGCTATACAGACTCAACAAATAGAGGGTCTGAAGAAGGAACTGCAACATCAACAGCAGCTATTGGCCAACAAAGAGCTTGAAAGGAAAACCATAGAATTACGAGTGGACCGATTACATTCTAGCCTCCAGGTGGAAACTGCTTTGAAAGACAAAGCCCTCTCAGATATTTCTCATAAAAACATTGTCTTAGAGAAAGTGGAGAGGCTTCACAATGTCTTTCTTTCTAATCAGGCTCAAGAGTCAGCATCAAGAGATTTTGCTCTGCTACAAGAGCAAGAACAAAGAAAGGCTCAGGATGATGAGATATCCTCACTTCTAAAGGAGATAGAGCAGCTTAAATTAGAAAGAGACACCTTCAAAGACCAAGCTGCTAAACTACAGGCTGAATTTCAAAGTTATAAGGAGAATGAAGAGGATCGATGGGAAGGCAGGCCCTTGGCATATCTAAGGTCTCCAAGGTTTAACAATGAATTTATCCGCCGTATGATAGGGGCTTTGAATCATTCTGTGACAGGGGTTATTCGGCGATTGAGGGAAGGTGATTACTTATCTAGGGAACCCCCTCTTAGTTTATAAATCGCAGCAGACTTAATCAAGAATTGGCCAAAAACTTAACAAGCAATTTTGAGTAAGCATGATTATGTAAGAAAAAGACTTGTAACTAAGTACTTGCATTTTTTGTAAAAATCAAATACTTGCATTTTTTGTAAGCATTTGTACTTACTTGTTTCTTTGATCCTTATTATCTGACCACTGCTCATTTTGAGGTGATTATGAGGGATGAGAATAAGAATTATCCCTTTTATGATATCTTCACCAAGCATATAGTTCCAAATGATGAGGCTTTCCATAAACTCCTTAAATTTTAATCAGGCACGACCGCATATAAAGAATTCCGAAGACCTCCATGCTTCCAAGGGATATGTAATCCCGAGCAATTTCATATGAAGAACTCCACAGGATTTATGCAATCCTGAGCGATTTTAAATAAAGAACTTTATATGATTGTGGCTTCTGACGGAGAATGTAATTTTGCAGGATTATGTATATATATATATAAAGAATTCACCTATGAACTTTGAATCCTGGTCGGAAGTATAATGCCGAGTGATCTTCATAAAGAAATCTAGATAATTTTGAATGTAGACCAGGTATATAATCCCAAATGGTTTAATATGAAGAATTCCATCAACCTTTGAGTTTTCAGTTGGACGTGTTGTCCCGATCGGTTTAACATGAAGAATTCCATTAACCTTTGAGTTCTCGTCGGGCGTGTAATCTCGGTCGATTTAATATGAAGAATTTCATTAACCTCTGAGTTTTCAGTCGGGCGTGTAATCCCGAATAGAGTCCTGTGATCTATCATATTTTGATCAGATACTCAATCCTACATGATCTTGCTAATGATAGTTTAAAGTCTCCGGTTCCTCCCAGGAAGACCCGTCCAGGTTACTTCAAGAGATTTCCCGATTGACTATGTTTATGATAGTTTAAAGTCTCCGATTCCTCCCGACACGTCTAGGTTACTTCATGAGATTTCTCGATCGATTGTCTTTTTATGATGGTTTAAAGTCTCCGGTTCCTCACATAAAGACCCGTCCGAGTTACATCATGAGATTTCCCAATCGACTATCTTTTTATGATAGTTTAAAGTCTCCGGTTCCTCCCATAAAGACCTGTCCAGGTTAATTCATGAGATTTCCTGATCGACTATGTTTTATGATAGTTTAAAGTCTCCGGTTCCCCTCATAAAGACCCGTCCGGGTTACTTCATGAGATTTCCCGATCTACTATCTTTTTACGATAGTTTAAAGTCTCCGATTTCTCTCATAAAGACCCGTCCGGGTTAATTCATGAGATTTCCCGATCGACTATGTTTTATGATAGTTTAAAGTCTCCGGTTCCCCTCATGATGACCCGTCCAGGATATTTCATGAGATTTCCCGATCGACTGTCTTTTTATGATAGTTTAAAGTCTCCGGTTCCACCCATAAAGACCCATCCGGGTTAATTCATGAGATTTTCCGATCGACTATGTTTTATGATAGTTTAAAGTCTCTGGTTCCCCTCATGAAGACCCGTCCAGGTTACTTCAAGAGATTTCCCGATCGACTGTCATTTTATGATAGTTTAAAGTCTCCGGTTCCTCCCATAAAGACTCATCTGGGTTAATTCATGAGATTTTCCGATCGACTATGTTTTATGATAGTTTAAAGTCTCCGGTTCCTCCCATAAAGACCCATCCATGTTAATTTATGAGATTTCCCGATCGACTATGTTTTATGATAGTTTAAAGTCTCGGGTTCCTCCCATGAAGACCCGTTCAGGTTAATTCAAGAGATTTCCCGATCGACTATGTTTATGATAGTTTAAAGTCTCCGATTCTTCTCATGAAGAGCCGTCTAGGTTACTTCATGAGATTTCCCGATCGATTGTCATTTGAGTAAAATTAAAATGCTTGTACTAACCTTGTGATGGTTTTAACGTCTTTGAGATTCTTTAAGGCAGCCTGGTCGGCTATTCCCCAGAGCCCCCAATCGATGAACATTTGAGGGGAATAAGAATGTTTGCCCGATAATCGCCATGTTGTTTAAATCGTGCTTATTTTTCGGGCGATATTTAGCTTACACTATATTCATAAAATTACATGAAGTACATAAATTGCAAGCGTACTTGTCATCTTTTTGCAGAATCGAATGGAGGTAAATTATTTTAAAATAAATTCAATCTGCTCCTTGAGATATGCTGAGTTTCTCGTGATTGGGCGAATGACACATACTGAGGAGAATTGATCTGCTCGTTCAGGGATATTTACATTTCTCAGGTGATATAAGCCCGTTAAGTTCGGTAGGGTTGTAAATGATTTGTGCTCCATAGATGCTCGAGAATTCTTCCTTCTGTATCTTGGAGATAATATGAGCCCGATGCAAGTTTTTCTACTACCTTGTAAGGTCCTCCCCATTGTGGTGCTAATTTGCTAACATCCCCGGCGAGCTTAACGCGTTTCCAAACTAGATCTCCAGCTTGAAAAAATCTCGAGATGACTCTTCTGTTATAATTTTGCCTCATTCGTTGTCGGTATGATGTGAGGCGAGTTGTTGCTTTGTCTCTAATTTCTTCTATCAGATCTAGTTCCATAAGTTGTCGACCTGCATTGTCATCGGCATATAGTTGTCTTCTGTCAGATTCTATGCCTACCTCTATAGGAATGACAGCTTCTCCCCCATAAACCAGTTGGAAAGGAGTGATTCTTGTAGCTTCTCGGGGTGTAGTACGATATGCCCAAAGAATACTAGGTAGCTCATCTACCCAACTACCACCAACATGATCCAGTTTGGTGTTTAGGCACCTTATAATTTCTCTGTTAGTTACTTCTGCTTGCCCATTACTCTGTGGATATGCCACAGAGGTAAATGCTTGAGTAATGCCGTAGCTTTTTCACCAGTCTAGGATTCTGTCTCCTTGAAATTGCCTTCCATTATCAGAAACTAATTTGTGAGGAATGCCAAATCTGCATACAATATTTTTCCACAGAAATTTAATAACTGCATCTTCAGTAATCCGTGCAAGTGGTTCTAATTCTTCTCATTTAGAGAAATAATCTACTGCTACTAATAAAAATCTTCTCTGTGCAGTTGCCATAGGAAATGGACCAACTATATCCTTGCCCCATTGATCAAAGGGGCAGGAAACTATAGAGGTTCTTAATAATTGTGTAGGATGATGTGAAATATTCTGATATTTTTGATAAGATATACAAACTCTTACAAATTTAGCGGCATCTTCTTGTAAAGTAGGCCAGAAATATCCCGCTAATAAGATTCTGCGGGCCAAGGACCTCCCACCTATATGACTACCACATGAGCCCTGATGAACCTCTTGCAAGATATATTATCTATCTTCCGTCCCAATACATTTAAGTAAAGGTCTAGAGAAAGCCCTTTTATATAGCTGCTCCCCTATCATAGTATATTAAGCAGCCCTCTTCTTAAATATCCTTGCTTGTTCTGCATTAATTGGAAGAATACCTTGCTATAAATATAATATAATTTATGACCTCCAGTCACCTTGTATCTCTACATCAGCCTGTATCTCAATACAAGATACTAACAATGTCTGTTCAACTGGCTAATCCAAACTCCATGGCGTTATAGCAGAGGCCAATTTAGCTAATTCATCCGCTACTTGATTCTCAGCTCGAGGAATTTTTTTTATATTTACTTCTTGAAATTGAGCCTTCAATTTATCAAATGCCTTAGCGTATAACTTGAGTCAATCATTATTAATTTTGAAGTTACCTGATAATTGTTGAGCTGCTAACTAAGAATCAAAATAAATGTAAACCCGGGCTGCTCCCACATGCCGAGCAGCTTGTAATCCTACTATCAATGGTTCATATTCTGCTTCATTATTAGTGACCCTATAATTTATCCTGATAGAAAGTTGAAACATATCTTCTCTTGGAAATATAAGGAGAACGCCAATCTCACTACCTTGTCTAGTTGAAGATCCATCTACATAAATTTTCCAGGTATTTTCTTCTTCAGGACCTTGAACTTCTATAATGAAATCTACTAGAACTTGTGCCTTGATGGTCGAGCGAGGATGGTATTGGATGTCATACTCACTAAGTTCGGTCGCCCATTTGATCAACCGACCAGATGCCTCTTGGTTTAGCAATACCCGCCCGAGAGTACTATTGGTTAATACAGTAATTACATGTGCTAGAAAATACGGGCGTAACCTCCCAGCAGTTAACACTAATGCATAGGCCAACTTTTCGAGTGTAGTATATCTACACTCAACTCCCTTTAATAAATGACTGGAAAAATACACAGGTTGTTGCTCTTTCCCTTCCTGTCTAACTAACACTGAGCCTACAACATTTTCATTGGCTGACAAATATACCCATAGGGCTTCTCCCATTACAGGTTTAGCTAATACAGGAAGGGTAGACAAGTAGTCTTTTAATTCCTGGAAGGCTTTGTCACATTCTTCATCCCACTAAAATTTGTTAGCCTTCCGGAGTATTTTGAAGAAATGGAAGCTACGATCAGTCGACCTTAAAATGAATCTAGACAAGGTGGTATTCTGGCTAGTGAGTCTTTGGACTTCCCTCATGTTATGTGGTGGCTCCATGTTCTGAAGTGCTTTGACCTTGCTTGGATTGGCCTCTATTCCCCGCTCGGACACCATATACCCCAGGAATTTTCCACCTTTTGCTCCGAACAAACACTTGCCCGGGTTCAACTTGAGCCCATATTGCCTCAATGTTTTACAAGTCTCCTCTACATCCCTGCATAGATCAGTAGCCTGAAGAGACTTAATTAAAATATCGTCAACGTATACTTCCATATTTCTTCCAATCTGTTTCTGGAAGACCTTATTCATAAGCTTTTGATAAGTTGCTCCTGCATTTTTTAGTCCAAACGACATAACATTATAACAATAAGTACCTTGATATGTTATAAAACTGACCTTCTCTTGGTCCTCTTTAGCAAGAGGGACTTGATGATAGCCTTGATAGGCATCCAGCATAGAAATATATTCACATCCGGCCGTAGAATCTACTAGTTGATCAATCAGGGAAAAGGATAATAATCTTTCGAGCAAGCCTTGTTGAGGTCACGGAAATCAATATATACCCGCCATTTATTTCCTGGTTTAGAGACCAGGACAACATTAGCTAACCAGCTTGGGAACTGCACCTCCCTAATGTAGCCGGCTTCCATGAGTTTATCCACTTCTTCCTTGATGATTTGATTTTGCTCAATACTAAAATTTCTCTTTCTCTGCATGACAGGACGAGCATCTGGGAATACATGCAAATAATGCTCCATTATTGAAGGAGAAACTCCTGTGACTTTTTTAGGCGTCCACGCGAAGACATCATTATTCTTCTTCAAGCATTGAACCATCTCGGTTTTCAGCACAGGATCAAGATCGGTCCGACATAGGTAGTGGCTTCAGGTCGACCGGTCTGTATCTGGACTTCTTTCTCCTCATAAACCAGAACAGGTGGCTTTTCTTGAATGGCATTAACCTCCATTCTTTGCATTTTTCGGGCGACATTGGCCTCAGTCCTGACTATCTCCACATAGCATTTTCGAGTCATATTTTGATCACCCCGTACTTCCCCGACCTGGTCATCAATAGGAAATTTAATTTTTTGGCAAAAAGTAGAAACGACCGCCCTAAATTCGTTCAAGGTTGGTCTACCCAGTATTACATTAGAGGAAGATGGGGCATCCACCACCATAAAGTAAGATCTTCTTGTCCTCATTAGGGGCTCTTCCCCTAGAGATATGGCCAACTTTATTTGACCCAGAGGTTGTTCCTCGTTACCAGTGAATCCATATAAGGGAGTCACCGTCTGTTAAATTTCGCTCGGGTCAATCTGTAGTTGATCAAAAGCTTTTTTGAAAATAATATTCACAGAACTACCAGTATCTATAAAGGTACGAGAAATAGTGTAATTAGCTATCATGACCTTGATTATTAATGCGTCATCATGGGGTATTTCCACCCCTTCAAGATCTCTGGGCCCAAAACTAATCTCTGGCCCTGCTGCTCTTTCCATGCTACATCCTACGACATGGATCTCGAGTCTTCGTGTATGTGCTTTCCAGGCCCTGTTTGAATCTCCATCAGTGGGCCCGTCCGCTATCATATTAATGCTGCCTCGGGCGGCATTGCTCCTGTTTTCTTCTTGTCGAGCTGTTACGACTTCATGCTGAGCTTTCTCAGGTGCTTGAGATGTACCGGTCAGGGTTGATGATATACCCTGTTGAGGTTCGACCGAGTGATATTCTAATTTGAGTGGACTCTGTTGCCAAGGCTATTGCTGTTGATAGTAGTTTCACCTTTGATAGCGATCCCTGTTTGCTCTCTTGTTTTTCAGAATGAAACAGTCTTTTGTATGATGACTGCTAGTCTTATGATAAGTGCACCATCTTCTTGGTGCTTCTTATTGCATCTCCACATGTTGTACTGCTTGTGGACGATATTCTAGATAAAGATGGGGTGGAGGGACTACCCGAGGTCCTCTTGGGGGAGGAACATGAGCAGGGGTCATCTCCTTAACAGGAGCAGGAGGAGGAGTAGTATTTTCTTTTCTGCGTGCAGCTTGAGATTCGTCAACATTAATGAATTCGGTGACACGCTCGATTAATGAGTCAAAATTGGCAGGAGGATTTCTTACCAGATCCTTAAAGAAATCATTATCATCCAGGCCTTGAGAGAAGGCACTCACCAATATCTTGGTAGTGGCATTGGGTACATTGATAGCTACCTGATTGAATCTCTTAATACAGGCTTTGATGGACTCCTTAGATCCCTGTTTAATTGAGAATAAGCTCCAGGGAGTTTTGTCATACCTCTTGTTGCTAGAAAAATGATGCAAGAAAACCTTCTTGAAATCTTTAAATTTCCGAATAGAATTCTCAGGCAATCTCTTAAACCAGCGTTGAGCAGCTCCTCTGAGTGTGGTAAGGAACATCCGACACTTCACTCCATTAGAAAATTATTGTAATAGTGCTACATTCTCAAATTTTAAAAAATGATCCTCTGGATATATAGTTCCAGTATACTCGCCGATCAGATGATTTTGATACCGCTTGGGAAGCGGATCATCCAGTACACTTTGAGAAAATGGGGAGATAACTCTTTCCGGCGAGCTGCCACTAGCTACCATCATCTTAACTTTGCGCTTCTCTTTGTCTAGTACCTCGCCAGAGGATTCCTGAAATATAGGCCTTCATCCTCCCTGTTCCAAAGGAGTGTGAAGGAAAGCTCAAGGGCACGCAGTTGGAGAAGCAATGGCCGGGGGGAAATATGCTTGATCTTCTTCTTCCGGCTCCTTTCCCCTTCGGTGCTCAGTAGTCGAGATCACCGGATTATGAGCTACTAGAAGGGTAGCTCCAGTATGAGCTTGTTGTTATTGCTGTTGTTGTTGTAAAGCCTTTTGTACGTGAGTATTGATGAGGAAATCCAAATCTTCACCACTAATAGTGAGTAAGTTTGATTTTCCAGCATCTTCCATCTTGCAGTCTCAGATTCAGGTGAAGTTCCCACAGACAGCACCAAATTTGATCCTGTCTGAGAAGCTATACAAAATAGAAAGCTGGGAGAAAAACCACTGCTAACGAAGAATAATACCTGTAGAATACCGATCCGAGAAACCCAAAGCAGATCTAGGAGAATAGAGTCACGGAATGCCCTCCTCTTGCGAAGATCTAAAGATGAAAGGAAGGATTCAATGACGAAAACCAAGATCTGGAGCTTCCCAAGCTTCCTGCGCATAAGAGACCAACCAACACTATTGTTAGTGACCTTAGACCGGGGTGGAAATCCCTGGCTAGGCCCTCCGACGCTCAAATCAGTGATTTCTCTTGGTGTGGAAGAAGAAAGAAGAAGATGAACAATAGCTCCAAATTAGGGTTGTGAGTGTGAGCATGAAGATGAACATACCTGGCCAACGGAGAGGATTGCCCTTTTTATACCACTTCATATAACCTCCGTAGTCATGAAGTGGACCCCGGTTTGTTAGAGTTTGTTATGAGATGACGTAAGCCCTGTACTTTCATAAAATAACTTTTAAGGAATCTTTTTTATACCCTAGATGTACCTTCTTTGTCGTCTAGTGCCTGCAGAAGAATCTAGAAACATACTTCCCGCCAAATTAGCGAACCTGCTATACAATCACATACCATAGATATTTTCATTAAACTATTCATGAATATTCTGGATGTATTTGCTTCTGCCATGCCTTTATTATGTTATAGACAATCTGATATGATACTATGCCTTGTATTGGCCGAAATTGAACCCAGACCATGTTCGGTCGGTTTATTACTACCGTTCAACTAATCGTTCAGTAATATACTACAAATTCTGTAAAGCCTTAGATCTTTTCATTCCCAGGCGATCATTTATACTCAATTAATACTAGTCTATATTCAGGTATGCCACCTTAAACAATCCTGGCTTTTCTATCTTAAACGTGTAAACCCAGCCGATATTGGTTTACCCTTCCTAAGGTATATCCCGGCCGTTATTGGCCTATCCTTCTCAAGGTGTTTCTCGATCGATATTGGTCTGTATCTCCTTAAGCCTATTATCTTGACCAATGTTGGGCTATGTTTTATTAAGTTATGTACCGGCCGATATTGAACTATCCTTCCCAAGGTATTTCCCGGTCAAGATTAGCCTCTCTCTCTTAAGGTATATCCCGGCCGATATTAGCCTATCCTTCTCAAGGTGTTTCTCAGTCGATATTGGTCTGTATCTTCTTAAACCTATTATCCTGACCGATGTTGGGCTATGTTTTATTAAGTTATGTACCGACCGATATTGAACTATCCTTCCCATGGTATTTCCCCGCCAAGATTGACCTATCTCTCTTAAGGTATATTCCGGCTTATGTTGATCTATTTTCTTAATTTTGGTATCTCCTTTCCCTTTTTCAGCAGAGACCTACTAAACCTAACCCATATCATCGGCTGTTGAGAATAAAAAGCTCTCTTAACCTCTCTTTCTTTTGCATAAAAGCTCCCTTTTTTACTCTCTTACTGTAGATTTTTTTTTCTTTTTGATTCTTTTTTTCACTCCTCTCATCCTCACTTTTTCTTTCTCACACTCCTTTTTCTTTTCCATATTTTTCTCTCACAATCTTTTCTTTTTTCACTCTCATTTTGATCCTCAATTGATCTTCATATACTTGCTTAGGAGTTAATGGTACAAGAGTTACAAGTTTACCATGCATTTGAAAAGAATATTTATTTGTGAACCCATTGTGCATGACCCTCCTATCAAATTTCCATGGTCTACCTAAAAGCAAATGACTTGCATGCATTGGTACTACATCACAAAGAACATCGTCATGATACCTACCAATGGATAATGAAACCAACACTTGCTTAGTGACCTTAACTTCCCGTAATCATTCAACCATTGAAGTTTATAAGGTCTAGGATGTTTAGTGATAGGTAAGCATAATTTATCAACCAAGATAGTATTAGCTACATTAGTGTAACTTCCCCCATCTATAATCATACTACATACCTTGTCTTTGATGCGGCAACGAGTATGAAATATGTTATCTCATTTTTCTTCATCTTCTTCCTTCACTTGCACATTTAGAGTACGCCTAGTGACAAGGGCTTCACCTTCAACGGGATACTCTTCTACATTACTTTCCATCAATGGTGGCAAGGCATTATGTAACGACCCGCCTCCTACTGACTAGGCTGCGAGGCCGATCGTTACGTAATGCTGTGCTAAATTACTATTGCGGAAAATCTGGATTGATTAAAATTTTACTAAACTGATTACTGTAAATTGAACTTAATATTCTAGGTGTACCTAGGAGTCGTACACATGCTAGGGGAGATATTCTATGCCTCTCGGATGTTCTGCTAGCTGTAATCAGGCATTTCAATCGATCCATGGATCGATTGGGCTGTCGGATCGATCCCGTGATCGATCCAGCTTAATACTGGAACGGAAGAAGGCTCTGGATCGATCGGCTGACCGATCCAGAAGCTGTACCGCTTTTGTATGCGGCTGGATCGGTCTACCGACCGATCCAGGAGTGCACTGATCGGTCGGCAGACCGATCCAGTGGCTCACTGATCGGTCAGCCCGACCGATCCAGTGGCTCACTGATCGATCGGCAGACCGATCAGTGAGGTTCGGTACTCTCTGTTCGCAGACGCCAACTCTCTGTTCGCGCTTGGATCGGTCAGCTGACCGATCCAGCGGCACAACCCACTCTCTGATCGGTCTGTAGACCGATCAGAGTTCTGATTTCAGCCTGGAACTCTGATTTCAGCCTGAAACTCTGATTTCAGCACTTGGGCGTACCAAAATCTCACATATGAGTCATACACTACATGAGAAACATTCTAATGACATAAAACTAGTATTCTAAACTTAACATGATGCATAGTTCACTAATTCATAGCGTTACACAACTAAACGTGCATGAAAGTAAACACTGAAGAGTTCTACGGTTTAAACTCGCTAAGTCCCCTAAGAATCTTTTATTCCAGTTCCTGCCACACACACCATCTCTGCATTGGCCTCCAGCTTCCTCTGCTAGTCCATTTTTCCCTTACCTTTATCTGCAGTATAAGGAAAATAGAATCTGTAAGCTTAAAGCTTAGTAAGAAACCAACTACCTCACAAAACATGCATACGATGCTAATGATGCTTTGAAAACATGCTATTTAAAACATATGCTGAACATATAAAACATGGCATGGCATAGAATCATCCAAACATGTATAACGAACTGAACATAGAGTTATCATGCATATTCACGGGGAAAAACTAAGTTGGAGCATGATACTGAAACTGAAACTGAAACTGAAACTAAGCTAAAACTGATCTTAAACTATAATCACTTAATTAGTTTATGAGTTTGAAAGCTATTATCATAATAAGTGAAAATACATAATCATGTTACTGTTTGGGCCCGGCAACTGTACGTGCTGTTCGCGCATCCCTAACTAGACCCGGGTTTGCAAGTCCCGAATTTAGTAGGGTTACTAGGTTGTCTGAACCTAGGGACGACTGTGGGAGTCCAACCCAATGGATATCTAATCCTGTACAGTGCCACTGAAAATAAAATACTGGTATAGCTGAATTTACTTATCTTACTATTACTAGGTTATCTGAACCTAGTGCTAGGTTGTCTGAACCTAGAGGCGACTGTGGGAGCCCACCCATTGGACCGTAGTCCCATGAAAGCTGTAGTAAGGCTAACTAAGCTATTTTAAATGCTTCTATTGCATTTACTGAGCTATTAAAAATGCCTAAGTTGCATTTTACTGAGCTAATCATTTAATCAAACATCTAGTGTGCTTAAACTCTCCTCTCTATTAGGGAGACTACCTTTAGACACCCAACAGCATCTAAACCTCAAACTGAAGGGGGAAAGACGTGTCGGGCCCATCTAAAGGTACTCACTAAATCCCTAAATCTACGAGGAGCGTTAAATACACCCTATATGTCGAAAAATCTGCATATAACTAAACCGATGCATAGAAAATCAAACGGAAGCTACTTATACTGAAGGTGAGGGGTTTCTTACCTCGTACGCTAATTTCCTTACAATTCTATTCACTAGAATTCCGGTGGAGATGACTTCTCGACAATCTTCTCGCGTCTAAGCGTTCCCCTCGCGAAGGAGAGCGTCCTCGTGTCCGAGATGTCACCGGAAGGCACTCCTATGGCCCTAGGGATGAAACCCTAGGCTTGCTTGGGTGTTAGCGCCGAGAGAGGGAGGAGAGGGAGAGGTGGCGTCGGTGAGGTTAGGGTGAAGGAGAAGTTGCCGAACCAACACAAAAATAAACCAAACCCCACTTAAATTTTCTATTTATATTAAGTGGGTATTTCGGCCCAACTTAAACTTAAATATAAATGTTTCCCTTTCCTTTCAGCACGGCCCTACTGGGTTCAACTGGTTACTAGCATTATCCCTAAGCCATAGGTCTCGGGTTCAATCCCCGCTTAAGCAGTTTTCGTTTTCTATTTATTTTTGCTACTTCCGCTACTCTAAAAATTCCGGAAAAATATCTAAAAATTCCAGAAAAATCATACTATATTTCTAAAATAGTTTTGAGAATTTTCGGGTGTTACAATCCCCCATACCTTATAAAAAGTTCGTCCTCGAACTTAGAATAATTCTGGGTACTTCTGTCTCATGCTGGCTTCTGTCTCCCAAGTTGCCTCTTCTGCTGTGTGACTGTGCCAAATGACTTTGACTAAGGGTACTTCCTTGTTCCGCAATTTCTTAACTGCTTGGTCTATTATCTGAATAGGCCGACTATCATAGCTGAGGTCTTCGCGGATTTGTAACGACTGGGGCTCGATCACCTGGTTGGCATCTGGGGTATGCTTCTTCAGCATAGAGACATGAAATACGTTGTGGACAGCTAACATTTCCTAGGGTAGCTCTAGCTCATATGCTACCTTGCCCACTCTTCTGCTGATAAGGTATGGTCCCACATATCTGGGACTAAGTTTGCCCTTCTTCCCAAAACGCATCACTCCCTTCATGGGAGCTACTCTGAGGAACACTGTATCCCCGACTGAAAACTCTAAGGGTCTGCGCCGTGTATCAGCTCTGAGCTGTCTCTATCCTCTGGCGGATCTGCTGTATAGTTGCTGTGGTATCTGCTACTAGATCTGTCTGAAGCTCTAGTTCTTTCTGTTCACCACTCTCATACCAGCAGATTGGAGATCTACACCTCCGCCCGTAGAGAGCCTCGTAAGGTGCCATACCGATAGTGGCCTGATAGCTGTTGTTGTATGCAAATTCTGCTAGACTCAGATATTTGCACCAACTTCCTTTGAAATCTAGGGCACATGCTCGGAGCATATCCTCGAGTACCTGATTTAGTCGCTCCGTCTGTCCATCTGTCTGCGGATGGAAGGCTGTGCTGAACTTTAACTTTGTGCCCAAAGCTGACTGTACACACTCCCAGAAGTGTGATGTGAATCTGCTGTCTCTGTCTGAAATGATGGTCCGTGGGACTCCATGTAGTCTGACGATCTCCTGGAGATACAACTGAGCTAGCTTCTCCATGGAGTAGGATATCTTGATAGCTAAGAAGTGGGCTGATTTAGTCAACCTGTCGACTATTACCCAAATGGCGTCAAAACCATTCGTGGTTCTGGGCAGTCCCACTATGAAATCTATAGAGATATCCTCCCACTTCCATTCTGGAATCTGTATAGGCTGCAGAACTCCTCCTGGTCGCTGATGTTCTGCCTTGACTGAGGCAGATGCTAACATATCTGGCGATGTCTCACTTCATCCCGGGCCACCAAAAATGGTTCTTCAGGTCTTGGTACATTTTGGTGGAACCTGGATGCATCGCATAGGGAGTCTTGTGAGCCTCATCTAAAATCTGTCTCCGTAGCTTCTCCTGATCTGGAACACAGAGTCTGTCACCAAAATACAACACCCCTCTATCGGACACTCTGAATTCTCTACTTTCTGATTCTGCTAGCCCTTGCTTGATTTTCTGAATTTCAGGGTCCTGCTCCTGAGCTGACTGAACATCACCAAGCAAGGTAGACTCTAAGGTCATAGTAGAGAGCTGTCCAACGATGAGTTCAAGACCGAAATCTACGATCTCCTTCTGCAGGGGCGGTGACATGGCTATAAGAGATAATAAGGTAGCACTGGATTTTCTGCTAAGTGCGTCGGCCACCTTATTGGCTTTCCCTGGATGGTAGAGGATATCTATTTCGTAGTCTTTGACCAGCTCAAGCCATCTGCGCTATCGCATGTTCAGATCCTTCTGAGTGAAGACGTACTTCAGATTTTGATGATCTGTATACACTCTGCACTGAGCTCCATATAAGTAATGTCTCCAAATTTTGAGAGCGAACACTACTGCTGCAAGCTCAAGGTCATGAGTAGGGTAATTCTTCTCATAATCCTTGAGTTGTCTGGAGGCATAGGCAATCACCTTGCCGTTTTGCATCAGTACTGCTCCTAGTCCCAACTTAGAGGCATCACTATAGATGTCAAAGCTGCTGGTGTTGTCTGGTAAAGCCAAAATGGGGGCACTGGTCAATCTCCTTTTTAGCTCGCTGAAGCTGTTCTCACAGTCCTTTGTCCACTGAAATTTCCTGCTCTTCCTGATAAGAGCTGTCAGTGGGGAGGCTATCCTGGAGAAGTCCTCTACATACTTTCTGTAATATCCTGCTAATCCTAGAAAGCTCCTGATTTCGCTGGCGTTCTTAGGTCTCTTCTAGTTACTTACTGCTTCTATCTTGCTGGGATCTACCATAATACCATCCTTTGAGATGATATGACCCAGGAAGGACACCTGATCTAGCCAAAATTCACATTTCGTGAACTTGGCGTATAGTTGGTTCTGCTGAAGGGTCTGTAATACTGTCTTCAGGTGCTCTGCGTGTTCCTCCTGAGTTCTGGAATAGATAAGAATGTCGTCGATGAACACGATAACGAACTTATCTAAATATTCCCTGAATATCCTATTCATGAGGTCCATGAAAGTAGCTGGAGCATTTGTCACGCCGAAGGGCATGACTACGAACTCATAGTGTCCGTATCTGGTCATGAATGTTGTCTTGGGTATATCCCCTTCCTTAACCTTCACCTGATGATAACCTGATCTGAGGTCTATCTTAGAGAACACTGCTGCTCCCTTTAGCTGATCGAACAGGTCATCAATTCTGGGAAGAGGATACCTGTTCTTGATGGTAACTTGGTTCAACGCTCTGTAATCTATACACAGGCGCATGCTCCCGTCCTTCTTCTTCACGAACAATACTGGCGCTCCCCATAGTGAGTGACTAGGGCGTATGAAGCCTTTGTCAAGTAGCTCCTGTAATTGCTCATGAAGTTCCTTCAGTTCTGCTGGAGCCATGCGGTAGGGTGCTTTGGAAATAGGGTTGGTACCGGGAATGAGCTCTATTTCAAATTCAATCTCCCTGTCTGGTGCTAATCCTGGTAACTCTCCAGGGAAGACTGCTGGGTAGTCACATACGACTCGGACCTCTGCTAGCTGTGGGTCCTTATCCTGACTGGTACTGACTACGTGTGCTAAAAATCCCGTACACCCTGAATCCATTAATCTCTGTGCCTTCATAGCTGAGAGAAACCTCTTGGCCTTTCTCTTCGGTTCTCCGACGAACTCGAACTGTGCTTCTGCTTCAGGTTGGAATACGACTTTCTGTTTACGACACTCTATAGAAGCGCCGTATCTGATCAGAAAGTCCATTCCAAAGATAACGTCATAGTCGGTCATCTCTAGCACTATCAGATCACAAAAGAGCTCTCTGTCTGCTATAATGACCGGCACTGCTCTGAGCCAGTGCGTGGATGCCATGATCTCTCCTGAAGGTAGTGCCATCAAAAACTGACCACTGAGTACCTCTAAGGGTATTTCTAATTTTTCGGAGAACATCCTGGCTATATATGAATGGGTTGCCCCAGTATCAAATAGAACAGTAGCACTATACTGTAAAATGCTAATCTGACCTGTGACAACTGTCGAGGCATTGGCTACGTCCTCTCTGGTGAGTGAGTAGATCCTCGCATTCGCCATAGCTGGAGGGGCTTCTAATCTGCCCTGGCTGATAAGTGGACCTTCTAGAGCAGCCTGCATCTGATATAACTGAGCTGGTTGGCCTGCATACTGAATCTGCTATGGCTGAGGAATACCGGTCTTGTTCGGGCACTGCTTGGCCATGTGCCCTTCTTGTCCACATTCAAAGCATCCTCGTGTGCCCTTGCGACAAACTCCTGGGTGGAATTTCCCACAAGTAGCACACTTTGGATAACTGGGTCGCTTGCTAGATGGTCCTCCTTTTGGGTCACTCCCTGATTTGCGCTTGCTGTTGGAGTTCCCTTTCCAGTTAGAGCTGTGGCCTTGCTGTTTTTGAGTGTGAGGGTTTCCTTGGCCTTTGGACTCTTAGGAGACTTGCTTCTACTGCTTTATGTTGTTCTGGTAATGCTCTGTGGTCAGGGCACTACTCACTAACTCCTCTGTGGTTTGTGGCCTATGTATGCCACCAGCCACGTTCACTGCTATCTCTGGCCTCAGCATCTTGAGCATCAACCGGATTCGTTCCTTCTCTATGCTGACTAGCTCTGGGCATAGACGAGCCAACCTGTTGAATTTCTCCACGGCTTCCTCAACTGAAAGGTTGCCCTGACGAAACTCAGTGAACTCGTCATAGTGGCGGTTTGTAACCCGCATGTAAAGAACTCCTCAAAGAATTCTTTCTCGAAGTCTGCCCATGTCATCTAATTTACTGGGCGCTTCGCTCTGATTCTCTCCCACCACATGCGTGCATCTCCTGTCAGACAGAAGGAGGCGCACTTCACCTTTTCATGTTCTGGCCAGTCCAGAAGCTCCATCGTACTCTCCAGTGTTTTGAACCATGCCTGAGCATCCCATGGTTCACTGGTGCCTGAGAAGTTCTCGGGCTTGACTCTCTGCCACTGGATCAAATAGGCTTCTCTCTTTGCCTCTACTGCTGCTGAGACTCGGTGTAAAGGTGGTGGTGGAACCACTGGAGTCGTCAGATTTGGTTCCGGGGTGACTGTGGGGGTATTCTGCTGATTAGCCCTGAGGGTGGCTATCTCCTGTTGCTGTTCAGCTAGCTGCTGCTGTAACTGAGCCACTAGTGCTGTAAGGTCTGGGGGAGGCACTGAACTGCCTGCCTCATGCTGGGGCTCAGTAGCTGGTGTCCTTCTAGCTGGGCGTCCTCGTGCCATTTCTAAAGACATGGAGGACAGGACATGCATAACTAATACAATTATAATTGTATAACTATTGCTATCATGTTATATACTATCACATACTAACATGTATCAGATATCTATAAACATGAGCTATAACAAGACAGCAAGATACATAAATAAAGTAGAGGTATTCTTACTTGGAAGCTGCAGGTTCAATGCTGATGTGTGTGTAGGAAGTATGGAACACTGCTCTGATACCACTCTGTAACGACCCGCCTCCTACTGACTAGGCTGCGAGGCCGATCGTTACGTAATGCTGTGCTAAATTACTATTGTGAAAAATTTGGATTGATTAAAATTTTACTAAACTGATTACTGTAAACTGAACTTAATATTCTAGGTGTACCTAGGAGTCGTACACATGCTAGGGGAGATATTCTATGCCTCTCGGATGTCCTGCTAGCTGTAATCAGGCATTTCAATCGATCCATGGATCGATTGGGCTGTCGGATCGATCCCATGATCGATCCAGCTTGATACTGGCACGGAAGAAGGCTCTGGATCGATCGGCTGACCGATCCAGAAGCTGTACCGCTTCTATATGCGGCTGGATCGGTCTACCGACCGATCCAGGAGTGCACTGATCGATCGGCAGACCGATCCAGTGGCTCACTGATCGGTCGGCAGACCGATCAGTGAGCTTCGGTACTCTCTGTTCACAGACGCCAACTCTCTGTTCGCGCTTGGATCGGTCAGCCGACCGATCCAGCGGCACAACCCACTCTCTGATCGGTCTGTAGACCGATCAGAGTTCTGATTCCAGCCTGGAACTCTGATTTCAGCCTGAAACTCTGATTTCAGCACTTGGGCGTGCCAAAATCTCACATATGAGTTATACACTACATGAGAAACATTCTAATGACATAAAACTAGTATTCTAAACTTAACATGATGCATAGTTCACTAATTCATAGCGTTACACAACTAAACGTGCATGAAAGTAAACACTGAAGAGTTCTACGGTTTAAACTCGCTAAGTCCCCTAAGAATCTTTTATTCCAGTTCTTGCCACACACACCATCTCTGCATTGGCCTCCAGCTTCCTCTGCTAGTCCATTTTTCCCTTACCTTTATCTGCAGTATAAGGAAAATAAAATCTGTAAGCTTAAAGCTTAGTAAGAAACCAACTACCTCACAAAACATGCATACGATGCTAATGATGCTTTGAAAACATGCTATTTAAAACATATGCTGAACATATAAAACATGGCATGGCATACAATCATCCAAACATGTATAACGAACTGAACATAGAGTTATCATGCATATTCACGGGGAAAAACTAAGCTGGAGCATGATACTGAAACTGAAACTGAAACTAAGCTAAAACTGATCTTAAACTATAATCACTTAATTAGTTTATGAGTTTGAAAGCTATTATCATAATAAGTGAAAATACATAATCATGTTGCTGTTTGGGCCCGGCAACTGTACGTGCTGTGCGCGCATCCCTAACTAGACCCGGGTTTGCAAGTCCCGAATTTAGTAGGGTTACTAGGTTGTCTGAACCTAGGGACGACTGTGGGAGTCCAACCCAATGGATATCTGATCCTGTACAGTGCCACTGAAAATAAAATACTGGTATAGCTGAATTTACTTATCTTGCTATTACTAGGTTATCTGAACCTAGTGCTAGGTTGTCTGAACCTAGAGGCGACTGTGGGAGCCCACCCATTGGACCGTAGTCCCATGAAAGCTGTAGTAAGGCTAACTAAGCTATTTTAAATGCTTCTATTGCATTTACCGAGCTATTAAAAATGCCTAAGTTGCATTTTACTGAGCTAATCATTTAATCGAACATCTAGTGTGCTTAAACTCTCCTCTCTATTAGGGAGACTACCTTTAGGCACCCAACAGCATCTAAACCTCCAACTGAAGGGGGAAAGACGTGTCCGGCCCATCTAAAGGTACTCACTAAATCCCTAAATCTGCGAGGAGGGTTAAATACACCCTATATGTCGAAAAATCTGCATATAACTAAACCGATGCATAGAAAACCAAATGGAAGCTACTTATACTGCAGGTGAGGGGTTTCTTACCTCGTACGCTAATTTTCTTACAATTCTATTCGCTAGAATTCCGGTGGAGACGACTTCTCGACGATCTTCTCGCGTCTAAGCGTTTCCCTCGCGAAGGAGAGCGTCCTCGTGTCCGAGATGTCACCGGAAGGCACTCCTATGGCCCTAGGGATGAAACCCTAGGCTTGCTTGGGTGTTGGCGCCAAGAGAGGGAGGAGAGGGAGAGGTGGCGTCGGTGAGGTTAGGGTGAAGGAGAAGTTGCCGAACCAACACAAAAATAAACCAAACCCCACTTAAATTTTCTATTTATATTAAGTGGGTATTTCGGCCCAACTTAAACTTAAATATAAATGTTTCCCTTTCCTTTCAGCACGGCCCTGCTGGGTTCAACTGGTTACTAGCATTATCCCTAAGCCATAGGTCTCGGGTTCAATCCCCGCTTAAGCCGTTTTCATTTTCTATTTATTTTTGCTACTTCCGCTACTCTAAAAATTCCGGAAAATATCTAAAAATTCCAGAAAAATCATACTATATTTCTAAAATAGTTTTGAGAATTTTCGGGCATTACACATTATCATCTTCAGACTAAATATCACCATTTTCTTTCAAAAGTATAATTCTTTTATTTGGGGATTGAGAAGCAATATGTTCTCTTCCCAAACACTTAAATCATTTAATATCTCTATTTCTTGACGATTAGATAGGTTCTTTACCTATGACCAATGGAGCACCAGCATCTTTATTATTCAAAAATTCGGTCTTACTCTTTGATGAAAATTTATCATCTCTTTTGTTCCAATAGATTTCCCAATGGATGAATTAGAACTTTGCCATGCTTGATTGAACCCTTCCTTTTGAGGTGCCTTTCAACTTTCATGAACATATGCACCATATCCACATAATGTTGTGACTCCACTACATTTGCATTTTTTGAATTCAAACCTTGTAAAAATCTTGCCATGGTTGCTTCTCGGCCCTCCTCCACATTGGCTCAAATTATGGCAATCACCATCTCTTTATGATATTCCTCCATAGTCTTGGATCATTGGGTAAGACTTTGTAGTCGTTGGTACAAATCTCAATATTAATGAGATGGAACGAACCTCTTTCTCATAATAGATTTTGATGCTGTCTGAGAAGCTAGACAAAACGGAAAGCTGGGAGAAAAACCTACTGCTGACGAAGAATAATACCTGTAGAAGATCGATCCGAGAAACCCAAAGCAGATCTAGGAGGATGATCAGTCACAGAATGCCCTTCTTGTGTGAAGACCCAAAAATGAAAGGAAGGATTCAATGAAGAAAACCAAAACCTGGAGCTTCCAAAGCTTCCTGTGCACAAGAGACCAACCAACACTATCGTCAGTGACCTAAGGCCGGGGTGGGAATCCCTGGCTAGGACCTCCAATGCTCAAGTCAGTGATCTCTCTTAAATTTGATCCTGTCTAAGAAGCTAGACAAAACGGAAAGCTGGGAGAAAAACCTACTACTGACGAAGAATAATACCTATGGAAGATTGATCCGAGAAACCCAAAGAGAATCTAGGAGGATGAAGTCACAGAATGCCCTTCTTGTGCGAAGACCCAAAAATGAAAGGAAGGATTCAATGAAGTAAACCAAGACCTGGAGCTTCCAAAGCTTCCTGCGCACAAGAGACCAACCAACACTATCGTCAGTGACCTATGGCCGGAGTGGGAATCCTTGGCTAGGCCCTCCGATGCTCAAGTCAGGATCTCTCTTAGTGTGGAAGAAGAAGATGAACAGTAGTTGAAAATTAGGGTTGTGAGTGCGAGCAACAATGTGTGCATACCTGGCCAACGGAGAGGATTCCCCCTTTTATACCACTTCATATAACCTCCGTCATCATGAAGTGGACCCCAGTTTGTAGAGTTTGTTATGAGATGACATAAGCCGCGTACTTGCAGAAAATAGCTTTTAAGGAATCTTTTTTGTACGCCAGATGTACCTTTTTTATCGTCTAGTACCTGTAGAAGAGTCTAGAAACATTCTTCTCGCCAAGCAAGTCAACCTATTATATGATTACATAAAGCACATATTTTCATAAGCCATTCATAAATATCTTAAAATGTTTATTCTTATCCTATCCTATAAGTCATATTTTATCACCCTTGTTTGGTTATCCTATCTTTACTATGTTGTGGACCGCCCGATATTATACTATGTTTTCTATCGGCCGAAATTGACTCAGACTATGTCCAGTCGGTTTATTATTATCATTCAACTAATCATTCAGTAATATACTACCATTTCTGTAAAGCCTTAGATCTTTTCATTCTCGGGCGATCATGTATACTCAATTAATATTAGTCTATGTTCAGATATGCCACCTTAAACAATCCTGGTTTTTTATTTTAAACGTGTAAACCCGATTGATATTAGTCTATATCTCCTTAAGCCTGTTATCCTGCCCGATTTGGGCTATATTTTTATTAAGTTATATACCGGCCGATATTGAACTATCCTTCCCAAGGTATTGTTGGTGCAGTGAGCACCAGATGATCGAACCTGAGTTTTGATGATGGCAAAGGGCTTAAAGTTAAGTTGTGGTGTTATCTAACAAGGATCATGGAGCTTGCAGGAAAGTCCTAAGTGATACTTAGGCAAAAGTCCTAGCTGCGGCTAGGCAGGTGAAAACCCTTGGGGGTGGTAACCCAAGGTCATAGGGGGAGGTAACCCTAGGTGGAGGAAAACCCTAAGGGGCGGCAACCTTAGGTCCTAGGGGGAGGTAACCCTAGGTGGAGGAAAACCCTAAGGGGAGGGGCGGCAACCTCAGGTCCTAGGGGGAGGTAACCCTAAGTGGAGGAAAACCCTAAGGGGTGGTAACCTTAGGTCCTAGGGGGTGGTAACCCTAGGTGGAGAAAACCCCTAGGGGCGGTAACCCTAGGTCCTAGGGGGTGATAACCCTAGGCAGAAAGTCCAGTCGGTCTGGAGGACCGGACTGGCATCAGGTAAATCTCCTGAGTGGAGTAGGTGAGGACGCATTCCCCGTAGAGGGAACAGTAGGCGTTGAGTCGACCTAGGGTTTTCGGTTGAAAATCCAAAGTCAGACCCGGACAGTCCGGAGACTGTCGTTATATTCTGTTATCATATTTACTATTGTTTTGTGCTAACTTGGTTTTGCAGGGTATGTGTTTGGGACTAACACTTTTGCAGGACCAAAGGAGCACAAGTTAACCTCGGATGAACAGTGTCCGAGGCGCCTCCATGGAGCTTGGAGGCGCCTCGGGTGCAAAAGATGAGCTAGTTGCGAAGCAGGCTTGAAGGCGCCTTGAAGGAGGCTCAAGGCGCCTTGGACTGGAGGATGCAGGTGCCTTGAGGAAGCATGAAGGCGCCTTGAGCCTGATAAGGTTCGACTTGTTCAGCCCTTATCACAGCGTGTGACTCGGCCAACATGGAGGTGCCTTGGATGGCTTTCAAGACGCCTTGAACACCCTTTATAAGAGGGTTTCGACCAGCAGCTCAAGATATCTGATTCCAAGCAATCCTTCTGATACAAGCTGCCTACGAGATGATCCCGAAGTGCTGCGACTTGACACCGACAACCCGGAGCTCTACATCTACTATTTCTCTTATTGTTGGTAAATTTAATAGATTTTATTGTAATTAGTTTGTAACACATTTCTGAAATATAGTTGTTGCCCACGGAAAGCGATCAAGGATCGCGGGCCTTTGAGTAGAAGTCGATCTAGGCTCCGAACGAAGTAAATTCTCCTGTGTCTCTGTGTTTGTTTCTTTATTCCGCTACGTGTTTTAACTCCGATAGTTTTACGAATCGAACGAAATAGTCACGAGCGGTATTCACCCCCCCCTCTATCGCTTCTCGATCCAACAATTGGTATTAGAGCGGGGTCGCGTTGATCTGGTGCAACCACCAATCACACAGTTTTTTCACAGTGTTTTAAATTTTTCAGAGTCAACTGAAATTAGTATTATTACTATATTCCAGTTTTTTTTCATTCGTATCGATCTCGCTCGAGGTTGGTGCAACACCACTCAAGTTAGTTCTTTTTCAATTCTTTACTCCCGCACTTCTAATCCAAGACTTAGTCTTGGGACATATTTTTTTTTTCCTTTTTTTTTTGCATATTCTCTCAATGGACCAACAAGAGGCTTTCAGCATTGTTCGTCCCCCCTCTTCTCCGGAGAAGATTTCGGGTACTGGAAGGGACGAATGGAAACCTACCTGAAAATCCAATTCGAAACCTGGATGATAATCAAGACTGGGATACAACTACCAACTGACGGTGATGGTAAGCCTACACCATGCGAGAACTGGGAGCCATCCCTAATCAAGAAGGTCGAAGCCGACGCCAGAGCTACCTGCACCCTCCAGTGTGGTCTTACCAAGGAGGAGCTCAACAGAGTCGGTCCATTTTCAACCGCAAAGGATCTGTGGGAGAAACTGATAGAACTCCACGAGGGCACCTCCGACACCAAGGTAAGTAAAAGAGATCTTTTACTTAATAAATTATATAATCTGAAAATGCAGGAAGGTGAGACGACAAGTTCTCTACACGCAAGAATTCAAGACATCCTCAACTCTCTCCACGGAATCGGGCAAAAGGTAGAGAATCGAGACGTCATAAGGTACGCACTAAATTCATTTCCGAGGAGCACATTGTGGGCATCAATGGTAGATGCCTACAAAGTCTCCAAGGATTTATCTTCAATAAAGTTAGATGAATTATTCTGTGAGTTTGAATTACATGAGCAAACTAATGCACAGCCAACCGAGAAGGGGGTTGCTTTGGTTGCTAAATAAAATATGTATATTGTTTGTTGACATAGGACTCTGATTCGAGATGGGCGTCTCGACCTTGGATTGCTTGACAATACCTTCTATTTGAGGCGGGTACCCTTTGACTTATCTTTTGATATTATCTTATGATATGTATAGTTTATATATAATTACTAGTGGTAGATGGTAGATTTATCTCTTCCCTGGTCTTAGCTTAGTTGATACCTATCACATGCTTCTTCTGTTAGTTGCTTTACTTTAGAACTGGATACTTTTATCTCTTTCCATGTGTATATGTGTTCGTGGTTATGGTTACTTGTGGTGCTTATCTACCCATGATTAGTTGCTGGAGATATTGGTTATATATTGTTGGATTCATGTTGTTTATATCTCTGTTATATATGTGTTTATCTTTTTGGCACCTACGCATATGGAGGAGGATATGTTCAGGTATGACATTCTGTAGCCGCATGCACTATATCGCATGATTGCATGCTGGGCGATTGACGACTCCATTATTGTTGAGCTCGTCGGCCGGCTACATGAGGGTCTGCACACAACGTGTCCACTGCATGGGTAGTGGCACAACACTCAGGGTGTGTATGGTAGGTTGCTCTGTCGAGGGCTCTGCTGGTACACTCATGGGTTAGTGTTAGGCAGCGTGGTAGCAGGACAGGGATCCCTCCCCGTCATCGCGTACCGGGAGATGAGAGCATTGCTCTCCCTCACTATGTTTGAGGTAGGAGGATAGGTGTACTCCGACAGCATCCCGTCCACTCGGTCACTCATCAGGAGAAGTGATGGAAGAGTGCACGGTGTCACAGCCCTACCCACTCGGTCTCACCATTGCGTGTGAGATGGCAGACTGGCGTCAGGGGTGACCAGGGCATGTCATTTGCATCATACGCACAGATTGCATTCTTTGTAATGATGCATTTTGGTGATTGCATATGAGTGACATGCATACAGGATACATGCTTTTGCTCTGACTATTTTTATTTGTGTATGTTCACAGTCAGTTGCACAAGCCTCGCAGGTGAGTACAGTTTATTTCAGTTATGCATTTTCTTATTATTCTTGCTATAGACTGTACTTTATGCCTAAGCCTGGTTATTACAGTTTATTTCAGCTATGCATATCTGTTATACTATTAGGAGACTGTACCGTAGGTTGTACTGTTAGGAAACTGTACTGTAGGCTCTATGGTTTAGTGTACTGTACCATAGGATGTTACTGGTGGTTATATGTTGCTGTACATATCTATTGGATTACCTGCTGAGTTCTTTGAACTCACCCCGTTGCTACTATTTTTCAGGTTGAGGCCGTCGGGAGATATTCCAGTCGCTAGCTCCATTATCGCGAGGATTTTCTTTGTCGGATTATATTTTGCTTTTGCATCTTATATACTTGTATTGTGGGTTTGTATTGTGGACATTGAACATTCGGGTTTGCTACTTTTGTTTTCCGCTGCAGATTTTCTCATTACTTCGTGGATATGTTTTCTTCGTTGTAGTGGAGTAGGATGTTTACATATATCTTCGAGGATTCTTTATCGCCATTTCCCTATTAAACTGAGTGGATTGATTTTATGTTGAACTGTGTGGAAATGTTGATATAAACTGCGTGGTTTCTTTCTTATTTGTATTGTATTGTTCCGGCCGTGTGTGGCCGATGTATAGATATATATATTCTGGATTCATATTGTCACCCGTACAGGGGAGATGCTGCCGAAATTTCTTCGGACAGGGACTACCTGGGGCGTGACACTCTCCACGGAATCGGGCAAAAGGTAGAGAATCGGGACGTCATAAGGTACGCACTAAATTCATTTCCAAGGAGCACATTGTGGGCATCAATGGTAGATGCCTACAAAGTCTCCAAGGATTTATCTTCAATAAAGTTAGATGAATTATTCTGTGAGTTTGAATTACATGAGCAGACTAATGCACAGCCAACCGAGAAGGGGGTTGCTTTGGTTGCAGGTACTAGTCGAACGCGTGAACTGAGATCACAACGAAGAACTAACAACCGAGCTCATGAACCTTGTGAAGAGACTCTACAAGAAAAAGAAAGGCTTCAACAAGAAGGACCTAAAGAAGGCAGTCCAATCCAAGGAGGCCCAACCAAGTTCTAAGGTAAAGTTCGAAGTGATCTGCTACGGGTGCAACCAGAAGGGGCACATCAAGTCCAACTGCCCGAATCAAAAGGATGCAAAGAAGCAGAGAAGGAAGAAGGCGTTAAAGGCAACATGGGATGAATCTTCCTCAGAAGACGATGATGACGAACTCGATCAGACGAGTTTACTTGCGCTGATGGCCCGAGACCATATCGACGAATCCGAGAGCGAGATCGAGTCGGAGGCCGAGTACGAGCGAAGCCACAGATCTGTATCCATTTTCGAAGGGCCCGATCCCTCTGTAAGTGTCCCTCGACTCAATAACTTAGTCAATTATTTATTACGAAAATTAGCTAAGTCGAATCTTAGAATTAGGTCACTTCTAAAGGAAGTAGCTTTCCTTAAAGAAGTGACTGACTCCAAGTCTTTGACTGAACCAGTTCAGACTGGAAACTCAACTCAAGTTCAAAAACTTGAAGAAGAGAACTCCAGTCTAAAAACTCAAGTCAAGGATCTGGAGAAAACACTGGAACGGTTTTCTTTAGGTTCCAAGAATCTTGACCTAATTCTTGGGACACAAAGAGTCGTTTACAATAGAACTGGTCTAGGATTTAAACTAAAAAGGAAATATTAATCTTACTTATCCATTGTACAAATAAAAAATAGAAATACAGCCCAAGCATGGGTCCCCAAGTCCAAATTGATTAATCAAGTTGGACTTGGTCAATATTGGGTCTCGAAGGATCAAATACACTACCTTGACAGACCATATCGAAGCTATGATCCAGGGGGAGCAAAAAGAAAAATAATATTAATAAAACGAACAAAATTTCAAAATCTAAAATTCAAAATTTGAAAATAAATTAAAAAATTAAAATTCAAAATTCAATTAAAAATTCGAAATTCAATTCAAAATTCAATTAAAGATTCGAAATTCAAAATTTGAAACTCAAAATTCAACTCAAAATTTGAAATTAAATAAAAATTCAAAAATAAATTAAAAATAAGAATTAACTTTAAGAAAATTAGGAATACAAAATAATATTTTAAAATATAAAATTGATAAATTAGAGAAGATTGTTAATACTTCTGTCTCATACTGTCCTCCCGCTCCCAAGTGATTTCCTCGTGCTTCTAGTTCTGTCAGACGACCTTCACTAGTGGTACTTCTTTGTTTCTCAATCTCTTGACTGCTCTGTCCACTATCTGTGTAGGTCTGCTCTCATAACTAAGATCCTCTTGGATCTGCACTGACTGAGGCTGAATCACTTGGCTAGGGTCGTGGAGACACTTCTTTAGCATGAAGACATGAAATACATTATGTATTGCCGACATGTCCTGTGGTAAATCCAGCTTGTAAGCTACTTTTCCAATCCTTTCTGTGATCAGGTAAGGTCCTACATAATGAGGACTTAATTTGCCCTTCTTGTCAAATCTCATCACTTCCTTCATAGGAGCGACCTTGAGAAAGACTGAATCCCCTGCTTGGAATTCAAGTGGCCTACGGCGTGTGTCAGCATAACTCTTCTGTCTACTCTGGGCAGTCTCAATTCTCTGTCTGATCTTCTGGATAGCTTGAGTAGTCTCATCTATCAGCTCTGTCTGAATGCCCAGTTCCACTTCCATTTCTTTTCTTTCACCTGCTTCTTGCCAGTAAATGGATGATCTGCACTTCCTGCCATACAACGCCTCATAAGGTGCCATCTTGATGGTGGCATGATAGCTGTTGTTGTAGGAAAATTCAGCTAAGCACAGGTACTTGCACCAACTTCCCTTGAAATCTAGTGCACAAGCTCTGAGCATATCTTCTAGAATCTGATTTACTCGCTCTGTCTGTCCATCAGTCTGAAGATGGAAGGCTGTGCTGAACTTGAGTTTGGTGCCTAGTGCAGTCTGAACACATTCCCAGAAGTGAGAGGTGAAGCGCCCATCTCTATCAGAAACAATAGATTTAGGAACTCCGTGAAGTCTGATCACCTCTTTAACATACAGCTGTGCCAACTGCTCTATAAAGTGGGACACCTTGATGGCTAGAAAATAAGCAGACTTGGTCAATCTGTCCCCTATCACCCATATAGCATTATATCCATTTGTGGTTCTTGGGAGACCTGTTATAAAGTCCATGGATATGTCTTCCCACTTCCACTCAGGTATAGGAAGAGGTTGTAGAACTCCTCCTGGTCTCTGGTGTTCTGCTTTGACCCTCTGACATGTCAGGCAGGTACTGACATAGTTAGCTACATCTCTTTTGAGTCCAGACCACCAGAATCTCTGTTTCACATCTTGATACATCTTGGTAG
Organism: Zingiber officinale; assembly: GCF_018446385.1. Classification (NCBI taxonomy): domain Eukaryota; kingdom Viridiplantae; phylum Streptophyta; class Magnoliopsida; order Zingiberales; family Zingiberaceae; genus Zingiber; species Zingiber officinale. The sequence continues at coordinate 75,559,492 of NC_055992.1, forward strand.
AACCAGGATGCATGGAGTAGGGTGTACTATGAGCTTCCTCTAAAATTTTCTTTCTCAGCTCTTCATCATTGGGGACACATAGGCGGCTCCCCTGATAAAGAATTCCACTGTCTGATACTCGAAACTCTAAATTTTCTTCTTTCTGTATCCCTTGCTTGATCTTCTAGATATCTGGATCTTTACTTTGCTTTCTCTGTATATCCTCAAGCAAGGTAGACTCTAAGGTCAATGCAGAGAGTTGCCCATAAATAATTTCCATTCCAAAGTCTGACAACTGCTTCTGCAGTGGTAGGGCTAATGATGACAAAGACATCAGGGATGCACTGGATTTCCTGCTTAGTGCATCTGCCACTTTATTAGCTTTGCCTGGATGGTAGAGAATTTCACAGTCATAATCTTTGACCAACTCTAGCCACCTACGCTGTCTCATGTTTAAGTCCTTCTGAGTGAAGAAGTACTTAAGACTCTGATGGTCGGTGAAAATTCTACACTGAACTCCATACAAATAATGTCGCCAGAGTTTTAGTGCAAAAACCATAGCTGCCAGCTCAAGCTCATGAGTGGGATAGTTCTTCTCATAGTCTTTGAGTTGTCTGGAAGCATAGGCTATGACTTTTCCTTCTTGCATGAGTACAGCTCCTAAGCCCATCTTGGAAGCATCACTGTAGATGTCAAAACTCTTGTCACTTTCTGGAACAGTCAGAATATGAGCACTGGTCAGTCTCTTCTTGAGCTCTTGGAAACTCTGCTCACATTTATCTGACCATTCAAACTTCCTGTTCTTTCTGGTGAGGGCTATAAGTGGAGAGGCTATCCTGGAAAAGTCCTCCACGAATTTTCTGTAATACCCGGCTAGACCAAGGGAGCTTCTGATCTCTCTAACGTTCTTGGGTCTATGTCAATCGTTGACTGCTTCTATCTTGGCAGGATCCACTTGGATACCCTCCTTAGAAATGATGTGGCCTAAAAACGCCAACTGACTTAACCAGAACTCGCACTTTGAGAATTTAGCATAAAGCTGTTTCTGCTGTAAGGTCTGTAGGACTATTCTCAAGTGCGTGTCATGCTCCTCTGGGGTTCTTGAATAGACTAGAATGTCGTCGACGAATACGATGACAAATTTGTCAAGGTATTCTCTGAACACTCTGTTCATTAAGTCCATGAAGACCGCTGGTGCATTAGTCACACCAAAATACATGACTACAAACTTGTAGTGTCCATATCTGGTTCTGAAAGCTGTTCTGGGTATGTCTCTTTCTTTCACCTTCAGCTGATGGTACCCAGAGCGCAGGTCCATCTTCGAAAATACTATTGCCCCTCTCAGCTGATCAAATAAGTCGTCGATCCTGGGAAGGGGATACTTGTTCTTGATGGTCACTTGATTCAGAGCTCTGTAATCTACGCACATCCGCATAGATTCATCTTTCCTCTTGTCAAACAACACAGGAGCTCCCCAAGGTGAGTGACTAGGGCGAATGGAGCCTTTGTCAAGTAACTCCTGTAGTTGTGCTTGTAACTCTTTCAACTCTGTTGGAGACATGCGATACGAAGCTTTTGAAATTGGGTTGGCGTCATGAACCAATTCAATTTCAAACTCCACTTCCTTGTTGGGAGGTAGTCCAGGTAACTCTTCTAAAAATACCGCTGGATATTCATAGACTACCCGAACGTCTTCCTGCTTGGATCTTTCTTGTTCTTTCTTCTGTCCTGCTTACTTGCCTGGGATTTCTGACTTCCTGCTGACTTGTCCTCTATCTTCATTGGCTTGTGCTGCGCTCATTGTGCTTTGATGTTGTTCAGATAGTGCTCACTAATGCCCTGCTGACCAGCTCTTCACCAATCTATGGTCGGTGAGTTTCACTACTCACATTAGGTGTTATTTCTGGTCTCAGCATTAGGAGCATCAGTCTGACTCGTTCTTTCACTATACTTACTAACTCTAGGCAAAGGTGAGCTAGCCTGTTAAATCTTTTAACCGCTTCTTCTACAGGTAGGTCACCTTATCTAAATTCCATAAGCTTCTCATACTGTTTATTGGTAATCCGTTGACGGAAGACTTCTTCGTAAAACTCTGTCTCGAAGTCAACCCAGCTCATCTGGTTGACTGCTCTCTTACTCTTAACTCGCTCCCACCACATACCAGCACCTCCAGATAGGCAGAAAGAGGCACACTTACCCTTCTCAACTTCTGGTCAGTCAAGAAGCTCCATGGTGCACTCCGGTGTCTTGAATCAAGCCTAAGCATCCCAGGACTCAGTCGTACCTAAGAAACTTTCTGGCTTCAACTTCAGCCACTGTATCAGGTATGCTTCTTATCTTCTAGGTGTTGTGACGACTTCCAGGGCGGCTGGTGGAGCTTCAATAACCACCGGAGTCTCCACATTGATGGTTGGAGGAGTGGGAGGAGCTGGCTTCTGATTGGTCATTAGATTGGCAATCACTTGCTGCTGCTCGCTACTTGTCTTTGAAGTTGAGCAACAACTTCAGAGAGAATAGGCCCAGGGGTTCTGGGCTCTTTGTTCTCCTGAACTCAGTCCTTAGTACGGACGGTACAGGGACGTCCTCTTTTTAACATCTAATTATGCAGAGGAAAAAGACTAAATAGCTTCTCTAACCCTTCTAATCATATATATATATGAATAAAGAAAAGGGAAACAAAATCTTCTATCTTACTTAAGCACTTAAAAACAATTACTTTATACTGCAAATAGTAATAAAGGAAAGCAATAAAGAAAGAAATTAAATACTTTCTTACTTGAAGACGACAAGGATGATGCTGATGTGTGTGTGATGCTGGAGAATGGGAATTGCTCTGATACCAACTGTAACGACCCACCTTCTACACTACTACTACTCTCTAACGGTGGACGCTACTTAACTACTAACTCTACTTAACCGGTACGCTACTTAACTACGAGAAATCCCTACCGAAAAATTTCGACAGAGTTTCCCCTGTACCGGTGACCAAATCAACAATACAAACAGTGTATACTCAGCCACAGGCGGCTGGAACATATAATTACACAACCACGCAGTATAATAACTCAATAAGAAGAAGGAAACTACTCTAGCAATAGTAAACAGATAGTACTCCAACGATAAAACATAACAAGCTACAAGTGCGGAATAGACACAATTACAATCTTAACTTCATCATAGCATTAAGGAGAAAAGAAAAGGAAACTCTAAACAGGTAAGTTTTAACAACTCCTTAGTAAACTCTTGATCTCTCCATAGTCCAGCCATCACACACCTTCATCACCACCACCACCTTGTCGCCTTCCTTTCATACTTTAGCTTTTCCTTTATCTGCAGTAGGAGGAAATGCAGTCTATAAGCATAAAGCTTAGTGAGCGCTATCTAACTCACAAAAGCTCGATATGCATGTATATAAATAAAAACATACTAAAACTGAATGCTAACATGTAAAGATACTCATGCTCATACATAGCAAAAGAATCATACTAACAGAAATGCTAAACATGCATAGCTAATCATGCTCATAAACCAATAAAGGAATCATACTAACTGAAATACTAAACATGCATAGCTAATCATGCTCATAAACCAATAAAGGAATCATACTAACTGAAATACTAAACATGTATAGCTAATCATGCTCATAAACCAATAAAGGAAACATACAAACTAATACCGCATGCTAAAAAAAAGAAGAACTAAACTTACTGATTCTAAACATATGTGAAGCTTGTTTCACTTGTTTAATACTTATACTTTAATACTTTTATACTTCAAAATAATAATCAACTTCTCTTGGGCCCGGCATTGTACCAATTTTGCACGCATCCTTAATAAGAGTCGAGGTAGCTAATCCCGAAACTACTAAGATACTTCTAGGCGATCTTGTGCCTAGGGGCGATCTAGGAGCCCACCCACTGGACCTTGTGTCCAGTACATGCCATTTGAAAGTAAAATACTTATTTTCTTTTTAACTATTACTTCCTTATACTTGTTATTCTTTAATTCTCTTATAATAAAATGCCTTGGCATTTATTTGAGCACTTGATATGCTACTGATCCCAATTCTTAAAATTAGGGATCCTATTAAGACCTTGGTCTCTCTTTCTTATAACTTCTTATAAAGCTCTAAAGAATTTATTAAAACTCTTATTTTTCCCACCTACAGGTAGATACTAGAGTTTTTATAGAACAACAAGATTCTTTAAAAATGTATCAACAAAATCAAGCAAAAGAAAACAAATCAAACTTCTTTAAACATGCTACAATAAACATAAATCAAAGGAAAGCAAACTGAGCTCTCTAAGCATGCTACAACAGATATGAATCAAGAAAACTGAATTTGATTTCTTTAAGCCAACTCTAAAATAAAACTGCTCATGTTAAACTGATCATGCTTAATTATTAGCAAATAAAACTAATACTATGTACTCAGACTAAAGGTTGTTCATGCCCTCTAAATAACACAAATGAAACTGCTCAAGCGCCTAAGGTGGCCAAGGGTAACTAAAACTGGAATGCTACATTTAGGTTGTTGATTATGCCACAACTCTCTAATTTATTCTAGCACAATTTGAAAAACATTGACAACCAAAGATGAAGCATCAACTTCATTTTGCTGTAAAATTAAAACAAACTTAAATAACACCTTCACAGCTTAACCCTTATTGTAAAGCAACCTAAAATTTCCAATTATGCTTTATCAGATTGGTAAGGAACAATTCAAGGTTTTAATTGCTTCATAAAAACCACAGTAGACAACCAAAAGGATACCAATGTGCTGCTAATAGGATAAATTGCTACTGGAAACCTAAATTTTGTAACTGTTCTTCATGCCTAACCTAAACTAATCCTTCTCTTCTTCCTTTTGATTTCACGGCAGCAAACAAAGAAAAATACAAGCTTCATGAAACATGCTCCGAAATCTTTTAAGATATAGAACTATATATAACTACACATATATGTAACTATTTCTTGTTATTTAATTCAATCTAGATACTCAATTAAACTAAACCATCTCTTGATCCTTCTTTGAAACCCACGGCAGCAACACCCAAAATCGCAAGAATCAAAAACCAGCCGAACGACAGGAAGGCGCAGAAATACCAAATCAGAGCTCATTCGCAAATCAAGACTCGCGGAACTACTCCTACTACAGGTGAGTAGCAACTCACCTTAGGCTTTTCTTGAACTTACAACCGAGAAGGAAGCCCTTAGGGTTTGCGGAAAGGTGAAGATTCCAGTGATCCCTTGCGGCAACACCTTCTCCTCGATGAAGGGGTCTCAGGAGTGTGAAGATCTCACAGGGAAAAGCCCTCGCTGGCCGCCGGAGACGAAGCTAGGGCTTCGTATTTACTTCGCTCGGCAGAAGCGGCGCCGTCGCACGCAAGGAGTAGAGGAGAAGATTTTGAGAGGAATTGTTTGATTTTTCGGAAAAATCAAAACCTAATTCCTTTCTTATATCCGGGTGTAATCAAAACTATGCTATAAACTTAATTCTCTCCATATAAGGTTAACAAAACCATGCAGCTCAGCTGGTTGGGCTGGTTTTGCTCGAAGTCACCGATTGCAAGTTCAAAACTCGCTGCAACCCCTTTTTTCCCCGAGTATTCTCTATTACTAACTTCTACCTTATATATATTTTATTCCATATATAATTAACAAAACATTTGCAGACCAATTGGCTGGCTGAGGTTCGGCTGGGTTCGGCTCGGGTCGAGGTCGTGGGTTCAAAACCTGGCTTCAACATATTCCTTTTCTCTTTTTTTTTAAAACTTCTTCCTCTTGGTAAAAATACCAAATGAACTCCAAAAAGTATATAAAAATACTCTAAAAATTTCTAAAAAACTCTAGAATATTTTAAAAGCATTTCAAAATATTTTTATGGATATTTGGAACTCAAAATAGGGAAAATTGGGTCATTACAATCCCTCAAACCTTATAAAAAATTCGTCCTCGAACTTAGAATAGCTCTGGATACTTCTGTCTCATACTGTCCTCCCGCTCCCAAGTGATTTCCTTGTGCTTCTGGTTCTGTCAGACAACCTTCACTAGTGGTACTTCTTTGTTTCTCAATCTCTTGACTGCTCTGTTCACTATTTGTGTAGGTCTGCTCTCATAACTAAGATCCTCTTGGATCTGCACTGACTGAGGCTGAATCACTTGGCTAGGGTCGTGGAGACACTTCTTTAGCATGAAGACATGAAATACATTATGTATTGCCGACATGTCCTGTGGTAAATCCAGCTTGTAAGCTACTTTCCCAATCCTTTCTGTGATCAGTTAAGGTCCTACATAATGAGGACTTAATTTGCCCTTCTTGCCAAATCTCATCACTCCCTTCATAGGAGCGACCTTGAGAAAGATTGAATCCCCTACTTGGAATTCAAGTGGCCTACGGCGTGTGTCATCATAACTCTTCTGTCTACTCTGGGCAGTCTCAATTCTCTGTCTGATCTTCTGGATAGCTTGAGTAGTCTCATCTATCAGCTCTGTCTAAATGCTCAGTTCCACTTTCATTTCTTTTCTTTCACCTACTTCTTGCCAGTAAATGGGTGATCTGCACTTCCTGCCATACAACGCCTCATAAGGTGTCATCTTGATGGTGGCCTGATAGTTGTTGTTGTAGGCAAATTCAGCTAAGCACAGGTACTTGCACCAACTTCCCTTGAAATCTAGTGCATAAGCTCTGAGCATATCTTCTAGAATCTGATTTACTCGCTCTGTCTGTCCATCAGTATGAGGATGGAAGGCTGTGCTAAACTTGAGTTTGGTGCCTAGTGTAGTCTGAACACATTCCCAGAAGTGAGTGGTGAAGCGCCCATCTCTATCAGAAACAATAGATTTAGGAACTCCGTGAAGTCTGATCACCTCTTTAACATACAGCTGTGCCAACTGCTCTATAGAGTGGGTCACCTTGATGGCTAGAAAATGAGCAGACTTGGTCAATCTGTCCACTATCACCCATATTGCATCATATCCATTTGTGGTTCTTGGGAGACCTGTTATAAAGTCCATGGATATGTCTTCCCACTTCCACTCAGGTATAGGAAGAGGCTGTAGAACTCCTCCTGGTCTCTGGTGTTCTGCTTTGACCCTCTGACATGTCAGGCAGGTACTGACATATTTAGCTACATCTCTTTTGAGTCCAGACCACCAGAATCTCTGTTTCACGTCTTGATACATCTTGGTAGAACCAGGATGCATGGAGTAGGGTGTACTATGAGCTTCCTCTAAAATTTTCTTTCTCAGCTCTTCATCATTGGGGACACATAGACGGCTCCTCTGATAAAGAATTCCACTGTCTGATACTCGAAACTCTAAATTTTCTTCTTTCCGTATCCGTTGCTTGATCTTCTGGATATCTGGATCTTTACTTTGCTTTCTCTGTATATCCTCAAGCAAGGAAGACTCTAAGGTCAATGCAGAGAGTTGCCCATAAATAATTTCCATTCCAAAGTCTGACAACTCCTTCTACAGTGGTAGGGATAATGATGACAAAGACATCAGGGATACACTGGATTTCCTGCTTAGTGCATCTGCCACTTTATTAGCTTTGCCTGGATGGTAGAGAATTTCACAGTCATAATCTTTGACCAACTCTAGCCGCCTACGCTGTCTCATGTTTAAGTCCTTCTGAGTGAAGAAGTACTTAAGACTCTGATGGTCTGTGAAAATTCTACACTGAACTCCATACAAATAATGTCGCCAGAGTTTCAGTGCAAAAACCACAGCTGCCAGCTCAAGCTCGTGAGTGGGATAGTTCTTCTCATAGTCTTTGAGTTGTCTGGAAGCATAGGCTATGACTTTTCCTTCTTGCATGAGTACAGCTCCTAAGCCCATCTTGGAAGCATCACTTTCTGGAACAGTCAGAATAGGAGCACTGGTCAGTCTCTTCTTGAGCTCTTGGAAACTCTGCTCACATTTATCTGACCATTCAAACTTCCTGTTCTTTCTGGTGAGGGCTATAAGTGGAGAGGCTATCCTGGAAAAGTCCTCCATGAATTTTCTGTAATACCCGGCTAGACCAAGGGAGCTTCTGATCTCCCTAACGTTCTTGGGTCTATGCCAATTGTTGACTGCTTCTATCTTGGCAGGATCCACTTGGATACCCTCCTTAGAAATGATGTGGCCTAAAAACGCCAACTGACTTAACCAGAACTCGCACTTTGAGAATTTAGCATAAAGCTGTTTCTGCTGTAAGGTCTGCAGGACTATTCTCAAGTGCGTGTCATGCTCCTCTGGGGTTCTTGAATAGACTAGAATGTCGTCGACGAATACGATGACAAATTTGTCAAGGTATTCTCTGAACACTCTGTTCATTAAGTCCATGAAGACCGCTGGTGCATTAGTCACACCAAAATACATGACTACAAACTTGTAGTGTCCATATCTGGTTCTGAAAGCTGTTCTGGGTATGTCTCTTTCTTTCACCTTCAGCTGATGGTACCCAGAGCGCAGGTCCATCTTCAAAAATACTATTGCCCCTCTCAGCTGATCAAATAAGTCGTCGATCCTGGGAAGGAGATACTTGTTCTTGATGGTCACTTGATTCAGAGCTCTGTAATCTACGCACATCCGCATAGATTCATCTTTCCTCTTGTCAAACAACACAGGAGCTCCCCAAGGTGAGTGACTAGGGCGAATGGAGCCTTTGTCAAGTAACTCCTGTAGTTGTGCTTGTAACTCTTTCAACTCTGTTGGAGACATGCGATACGAAGCTTTTGAAATTGGGTTGGCGTCATAAACCAATTCAATTTCAAACTCCACTTCCTTGTTGGGAGGTAGTCCAGGTAGCTCTTCTAAAAATACCGCTGGATATTCACAGACTACCCGAACATCTTCCTGCTTGGATCTTTCTTGTTCTTTCTTCTGTCCTGCTTACTTGCCTGGGATTTCTGACTTCCTGCTGACTTGTCCTCTATCTTCATTGGCTTGTGCTGCGCTCATTGTGCTTTGATGTTGTTCAGATAGTGCTCACTAATGCCCTGCTGACCAGCTCTTCACCAATCTATGGTCGGTGAGTTTCACTACTCACATTAGGTGTTATTTCTGGTCTCAGCATTAGGAGCATCAGTCTGACTCGTTCTTTCACTATACTTACTAACTCTAGGCAAAGGGATTCAAAGTTAAGATTCTCTGTTATCTAACATGTTGAATGAGGATTTCAGGAAAGTCCTAGCTGCGGTTAGGCAAAGGGTAAAACCCTAGGGGGTGGTAACCCTAGGTTATAGGGGGTGGTAACCCTATGCGAAATGTCTTGGTAGGTCGATGTCTTCAGGCAAAAGTCCTAGGGGGTGGTAACCCTAGGTGGAAAGTCCTGGTGTCGCGAACCAGGTGAAAGACTGGACTAGCCGGGGAAGTGGATGTCCAGCAGAAAGTCCGGAAGCATCGAATGCTAAGCAAAAGTCCAGTCGATCTGGAGGATCGTACTGGCAACAGGTAAATCTCCTGAGTGGAGTAGGTGAGGACACGTTCCCTGTAGAGGGAACAGTAGGCGTCGGGTCGACCTAGGGTTTCCGGTTGGATACCCGAAGTCAGACTCGGACAGTCCGGAGACTGTCTATACTTCATTTATCATGTTTATTGTGCTAACTTTGTGTTGCAGGATAGTGTTTGGGACTAACATATCTTGCAGGTGCAAAGGAGCAACCTAAAGCCTCGGATGAACAGTGTCCGAGGCGCCTCCATGGAGCTTGGAGGCGCCTCGGGTGCAAAAGCTGAGCTGGCTGCGAAGCACCACTGGAGGCGCCTTGAAGCAGGCAGAAGGCACCTTGGAAGGCGCCTTGAGAGGGCTATAAGGCTCCTTGAGAGGATGAAGTTCGACCAGATCAGATGTTATCCACGCGGAAGACCAGGCAGCATGGAGGCACCTTGAACAGCCTTCAAGGCGCCTTGAACACCCTTTATAAGGGGGTTTCGACCAGCACTTCAAAGAATCAAGTTCTGAGCTTTCCTTCTTCAACGTGCTGCTAACAAAGTCATTCCGAAGTGCTGCTGCAACATTCCGACGACCCGGAGCTTCGTTTTTCTCTTCTTTAAGTTGTCGGTACAAAGTTATTCTAATTGTTGTTACATTTGTAATTTGTAATTCTTATCGAGCTTATAGTTGTTGCCACCGGAAGCGATCAAGGATCGCGAGCCTTCGAGTAGGAGTCGCCTTAGGCTCCGAACGAAGTAAATCCCTTTGTGTCTTTGTCTTTATTTTATTCCACTGCGTTTTAATTACTCTGATAATTTTCCGATAATCGTACGAAATAGCCACGAGCGCTATTCACCCTCCCCTCTAGCGCGGTCTCGATCCTACATTCTCGACTTCTGGTCAGTCAAGAAGCTCCATGGTGCACTCTAGTGTCTTGAATCAAGCCTGAGCATCCCAGGACTCAGTCGTACCTAAGAAACTTTCTGGCTTCAACTTCAGCCACTGTATCAGGTATGCTTCTTATCTTCTAGGTGTTGTGACGACTTCCAGGGCGGCTGGTGGAGATTCAATCACCACTGGAGTCTCCACATTGATGGTTGGAGGAGTGGGAGGAGCTGGCTTCTGATTGGTCATTAGATTGGTAATCACTTGCTGCTACTCGCTACTTGTCTCTGAAGTTGAGCAACAACTTCAGAGAGAATAGGCCCAGGGGTTCTGGGCTCTTTGTTCTCCTGAACTCAGTCCTTAGTACGGACGGTACGGGGACGTCCTCTTTTTGACATCTAATTATGCAGAGGAAAAAGACTAAATAGCTTCTCTAACCCTTCTAATCATATATATATATATATGAATAAAGAAAAGGGAAACAAAATCTTCTATCTTACTTAAGCACTTAAAAACAATTACTTTATACCGCAAATAGTAATAAAGGAAAGCAATAAAGAAAGAAATTAAATACTTTCTTACTTGAAGACGACAAGGATGATGCTGATGTGTGTGTGATGCTAGAGAATGGGAACTGCTTTGATACCAACTGTAACGACCCACCTTCTACACTACTACTACTCTCTAAAGGTGGACGCTACTTAACTACTAACTCTACTTAACCGGTACGCTACTTAACTACGAGAAATCCCTACCGAAAAATTTCGACAGAGTTTCCCCTGTACCGGTGACCAAATCAACAATACAAACAGTGTATACTCAGCCAAAGGCGGCTGGAACATATAATTACACAACCACGTAGTATAATAACTCAATAAGAAGAAGGTAACTACTCTAGCAATAGTAAACAGATAGTACTCCAACGATAAAACATAACAAGCTACAAGTGCGGAATAGACTCAATTACAATCTCAACTTCATCATGTAACGCCCGCCCTCCCTGCTAACCCTAAGAGACGGGGCTACGATACTCTACGTACATATTACAGCGGAAGACTTAAAATCATTTTTCTTGGTTTAATAAAAGCTGAACTACACTAATATGGTTTCCATAACATGATAACAAGATAAATAAAACATAACATCAAGTCAACCATATAGTACTACAGTTTACTAAACCACAGTGTAATTCTTAAAAGTTCTTAAAGCAGGTTCTTATTTGGTTGCCTAGCCACCGCCACACACATCTCCTTGCCTCTTCTGCTGCTCCTTTAGCACATCCAGCTTTTTCCTTTATCTGTGGTACAAGGAAAGTAAGCTATGAGCACTCATGACTCAGTAAGTTCCTTTTCTACTCACTAAAACCGAAAATCATCACATGATCAAAGAATATCTTAACATAACATAATCTCAACTAGTCATGGCATAACATATCATACTCTTTAAGCATATCATGCAACATAACAACATCATGACTAGTCATGGCATATCATCTCTTAAAGCATAGCATGGAACATAACATAATCATATCTAATCATGGCATATCCTAGTATCATTTTAAGGTAGCATAGCATATCAAGTTCTTAAAGCATAGCATGAAACATAACATAATCATATCTAATCATGGCATGTCATATCATCATCATAAGATCACATAACATATCAAGCTCTTAAAGCATAGCATGAAACATAACATATTCATATTCAATCATGGCATATCATAAATCATAGCATCATCACAACATGATCATAAATTATATGCAATATGATTTTGAAAACATGTATCCGAAAAACATGTGTATGTCTCATGATCTTTTAAAACCATTTCTTCTTACATATATACTTGAACATAATCTCAACATAAAGGGGTCCGGCTTAGTACCACATACATAATGCGCGCATCCTAAGTAGATCCAAGGTAGCTAGTCTTGAACCTACTAGGAAACTAAGCCCGTAGCTCGACCTAGGGGCACGTAAGGAGCCCACCCTTTACTAGGCCCGTAATTCGACCTAGGGGCGCATAAGGAGCCCACCCTTTTGGTACAAGCCATTCAAAGTAAAATACATGTCATACTTATACATATCATACATCATACAAGCATGCATCACTTAGGCATACATCATATAAAAGTATGCATCACTTAGGCATACATCATGTCATAAAAGTATGCATCACTTAGGCATACATCATATAAAAGTATGCATCACTTAGGCATACATCACATAAAAGTATGCATCACTTAGGCATACATCATATTAACATGCATATCATAAAAGCATACATATTTTAAGCACATAGCATATCATCAAAGTATGCATATTTCCTTCCACATAGCATATCATAAAAGCATGCATATTTTAAGCACATAATCACTTCATCAAAGCATGCATATTTCTATCCACATGGCATATCACAAAAGCATGCATATTTTAAGCACATAGCATATCATCCAAGCATGCATATTTCTATCTACATAACATATCATAAAAGCATACATATTTTAAGCACATAACATATCATCAAAGCATGCATATTTCTAAGCACATATCATATCATGGAAAGTAGAAATCACAAGCATACATGTTTAAGCATAAGGGTGTATCATGTAATTATACTATCATAAGAAACATGGTAACATAGTTAGCTTGGGTTCTAAGCTTCCTAATCTCTTGAGTTCTTATCATGGCCGAACCCCCTTAGATCTCAATTTAGGTAAAAACAACCTCCAAGCATGTGGAACCTAAATTATCATTACATAAATTTCATAGGAAGCATTATAAGTATGATTTACTTGGTTTCTAAGTTCTCCAAGTCCCTAAACTTCATGTGGCCGAACCCTATCAGGTGTGAAACAAGGTCCCAAATGTCATGAAAGCATGGAAACCTTAAACCACATTTATAGCATTTTTTCCAAGTAACATAGTAAGCATATTGAGCTAGTTCCTAAGTCCTTCAAGCCCTTAACATATGTCATGGTCAAACTTTTAACAAGTGTTCATTAGGGCTAAAAATAAATATACAATCATGTGAACTTGAACTAACATCATGTATAAATTCATAACAAGACATTATACAATATGTATGGCCGAAACTTACCCTAGCCTCAATTAGGTCATTAAACAACATATAGCATAGGAACTTTGTCTTTCTACTTATCATATTTCATGTAGAGTGACATAAGCATATTTAATTTTTGTTCTAGGGTTTCTAGGGCATCTATCCCTTCATGGCCGAAACATACAATGGTCCATTTAGGTCATGGAAAAATTGTACAAGCATGTGACACAATCAACACATTATCATATTTCCATAAGAAGCATTTTTAACACCTTTGGTTTCATTTCTAAGGCCTCTAGGTCTTTTAAACCCTACTTGGCCGAAACTCAACAGTATATAAACTTGCTTCAAATAGCCTAAAAGCATAAGAAATCATACAAGTTTCATAGCATGTATAAAGACAAGCATAATAAACATACATGTGAATTGTGTCTTAGGCTTCCTAGGTTTCTTTCCCTTTTCCTTTTATTTTTCCTCATGGCCGAAACCTACCAATCTCTAAACTAGGTTTTAAGTGGCCTAAAGCATGGAAAACCTAAGTAAGTTTCATGGAAAAAATTACTAAGAACATCATATACAAAGTTGGTTCATAAACAAGCTAGGACCCTTGTGATCTTACATGTCATATATCATGTAACTAATTTTCTATACTCCAATTAAACATGAGAGCATTAAATAACTTTCATATCATAATATCACAGAGGTCTTGAGCATATTAGAATTTTGTTCAAGCTTTTCTAAACTATCCATCTTATCATGGCCGAAAATCTAAAATAAGAGTTCATGAATTTCTAGCAATGTTCAACATGCAATTCTTTAAGAGAACTCTATATTTTATCATACAAACATGGTTACTTAAATTTAAAGGTCTTCCTAACCCTAAGCCCTTTTCTTGGCTGAAACATATAAATGGATTTCTTTTGGTTCCAAGTAACTTACAAGCAAGAAAACCAATAAAAGACCCTTAGTAGTTCATGGAGGGAATCTTGTACTAGTTTGGTTACACCATGTTTTCCCTAACCTCCTTAAAATATTTTTGGCTGAAATTCTAGGGTTGGTACTCCTCTGATCAAGCATCAATTAGGTATAAAAACATGAAGAAAATCCTTCCTACATAGCATAGAAAACATATCATAAAATAAAGACTTGTTTAAACCTTCCTAGATTTGAAAACCCTTTCTATAGCCGAATTTTCTTAAATTCTTTCCTAGGTTTTATAATCCTCATAAAATCTGAAAATCACATAAAAAGCCTTGTACCACAGGTGAGGGGAAGCTTACATCCTTTTCGCTTGTGGATCTAAGGTATGGTGATGGAAGAAGTAGCCTCTTCTTCTAATTCCTTTCCCTTGATTCCCTTGCTAAGTCCTCCTTGTATCTTAGGCTTTCTTAGGGGAAAAACCTTGGCTTTGGGGCCGAAGATGGAGGAGAGGGGACTGATGGTTTCGGTGAGGGAGAGGAAGAATGAGAGAAAATGAGAGAAAAATAAACTTCTCTTTTCTTGCTCCCTTTTATGTTAAGGGGGAAGAGGTAGCAAGATTGATTTTTTTGCTTTCCTTCTCCCTTAACCCATTTTCTATTTTTCTTTCATTTATTTTATTTTCTAATTTATTCTCACCATTCATGATGAAATAAGGGGGAATGAATCCCCTTAATTCCTCTTTAAATTTTCGGCAAAAGCAAAGAGGAAGAGGGAGAAAAAGGGAGGAAGGCAAGTTGCCTTTCTCTTGCTCCTTTCTTGTTTTCTTTTGGCTGGCTTTTACTCTTACCTTTATCATGAGTTTCCCTCCTTTGCTATCAACATCTTCTCTCTATCCCAATTGGTTTCTACTAATTAATTCTATGAAATATAATATAAGAGGTTCAAGGTTCAATCCTTGACTTCCTCTTCTTTTTATTTCATTTTATTTCTTTTTTGCTTCAACTCACTTCTTATTATTTTTCTAAGGAAAAATCTCATATTCATATGTTTATCTTAAAAGCTTAGTGGGTGTTACAGTACCCCGTACCTCATAAAAAGTTCATCCTCGAACTTTAAAATAGTTACATCAGGTGGCACTGAACTTTCGGCTGAGTGCATCTGCCACTTTGTTCACCTTCCCTGGGTGATAAAGAATCTCGCAGTCGTAATCTTTAACTAACTCGAGCCATCGGCATTGCCTCATATTTAGGTCTTTTTGCGTGAAGAAATATTTCAGACTCTGATGGTCGGTATAAATCTCACACTGAGCTCCATATAAATAATGTCTCCATATTTTGAGAGCGAAGACCACGGCTGCTAGTTCTAAGTCGTGAATGGGATAATTCTTCTCATGTTCTTTAAGTTGTCTTGAAGCGTAGGCAATAACTTTGCCATCTTGCATGAGTACAGCTCCAAGTCCTGTGATGGAAGCATCGCTGTACATATCGAAGCCTTTGTTGGTTTCCGGAAGAGAAAGAATCGGAGCACTGGTCAGTCTCCTTTTTAATTCCGCGAAACTCTCCTCGCAAGCTTCTGTCCATTCATACTTTGTATTTTTCTTGGTGAGGGTTGTCATAGGAGCTGCGATTTTGGAGAAATTCTCTACGAATTTCCTGTAATAGCCTGCTAGTCCGAGAAAACTCCTGACTTCGCTGGCATTCCTTGGTCGGTTCCAGTTATTTACAGCTTCAATTTTACTTGGATCCACCATAACTCCATCCTTGGAGATGACATGTCCTAGGAATATTACCCGGTCAAGCCAAAACTCGCATTTGGAGAATTTTGCATCTGTAGTACAGTATTCAGGTGTTCAGCATGTTCTTCTGGGGTTCTCGAGTAGATAAGTATATCATCAATGAAGATGATTACAAATTTATCAAGATATGCTGTAAATACTCGATTCATCAGGTCCATAAATACTGCAGGAGCGTTGGTTACTCCGAAAGGCATAACTATGAACTCATAGTGTCCATATCGGGTTCGAAATGCTGTTTTTGGTATATCATCTGGTTTCACCTTCACTTGATGATAACCGGATCGTAGATCTATCTTTGAGAAAACGGTCGCACCCTTCAGTTGATCGAACGGGTCATCGATTCGTGGGAGTGGGTACCGGTTCTTGATCGTCACATTATTCAGCGCTCGGTAGTCTATACACATTCGCATAGACCCATCCTTCTTCTTTACGAACAGCACTGGAGCTCCCCATGGAGAGTGACTAGGACGAATAAGTCCCTTGTCGAGTAATTCGGATAACTGTTCCTGAAGTTCCTTTAATTCAGCCGGAGTCATACGATAAGGTGCTTTTGAAATCGGCTGAGTACCAGGAATCAATTCGATTCCAAATTCTATCTCTCTGTCAGGGGCCAACCCTAGTAGTTCATCAGGAAATACTTTTGGATAGTTGCATACTACTCTGACGTCTTCTAACTTCGGGTCTTTGACTTGATTGGTATCAACCACGTGTGCTAGAAATCCCATACATCCTTTATCTAACATCTTTTGTGCTTTAATAGATGACAATAACTTCTCCGTTCCTTTTGATTCCCCGTAAAATTCAAACTCTAGTTCATTTTCGGGTCGGAAAATCACTTTTCTTTTGCGGCACTCGATTGAAGCGTCGTACTTGCTAAGGAAATCCATGCCCAAAATTATGTCATAATCCTGCATATCAAGTACTATCAGATTGCAGTAGAGTTCTCTGTTTGTGATCCGAATGAGTACTGCTTGCAGCATGTGGTCCGATGGCATAATCTCCCCGGATGGTAAGGTTGTTAAGAATGTGTCCTCTAGAGTTCGGAGTGGTATATCTAGCTTCTTCATAAAAGGTGTTGAGACGAACGAGTGTGTTGCCCCGGTATCAAATAATACTGCAGCATACTGATTGTAAATAAGTAGCTGACCTGTGACAACAGTAGAGGCGTTCACCACGTCTTCCTGGGTAAGTGAGTAGATTCTGGCATTGGTCATAGTGGGAGGGGCCTCCAATCTTCCTTGGCTGATTGAAGTCCCTTCTATGGCAGCTTACATCTGGTGAAGTTGTGCGGGGGCACTCCTATTCTGGAAGTTCTGCGAAGGTGGTGCCTGAGGCTGAGTAGGGCAATCTCTTATCAAATGACCTTCCCTTCCGCAGTTGTAGCACTTTCTAGTGCTCAGAAGACATACTCCAGAATGCATCTTTCCACATGTGGCACACTGAGGGTACTTGGTCTGCTTATTGGCCTGACCACCTTTTGGTTTATTCCATTGTTTCCTCTTTCCCCCTGAGTTTCCTTTCCAGTCGGTTCTGGTATTGTGCGATTTTTGTCCTCCGGTCAGTGCTTGGTTCTTGCCCTTGTTCATTGCTTCCTGATAGTGCTCGGTAATCAGGGCACTACTGACTAGCTCCTCTGCAGTCTGCGGTCTATTAACTCCGCCGGCTACGTTCAGAGTTATCTCGGGTCGGAGCATCTTTAACATTAACCGGACCCTTTCTTTTTCAATTCGGACCAGTTCTGGGCACAGTCGGGCTAGGCGGTTGAACCTCTTGACGGCTTCATTAACTGACAGATCACCTTGCCGGAACTCAGTGAACTCGTCATAGTGCTTGTTAGTCACTTGCATATGGAAAAATCTCTCTAAGAATTCTGTCTCAAAATCTGTCCACTGCATTTGGTTTATTTGTCTTTTCGCCTTTACTCTGTCCCACCACATCGGGCATCTCCGGTAAGACAGAACGACGCGCATTTGACCTTCTCGTGTTCAGGCCAATCCAATAATTCCATTATGTTCTCCACGATTTTGAGCCAGGCTTGCGCATCCCATGGTTCACAGTTTCCCGAGAATGCTTCCGGCTTAAGCCTTTGCCACTGAATTAGATAGGCCTCTTGTCGGACCATCGGAGTAGGGCTGCCGGGGGCACTGGTGCGGCTGTAGGTACAACAGGTAGTGGATTCACCGGTGGGGTAACTGGGTTGCCTTGCTGACCCATCAAGGTAGTGATCAGCTGCTGTTGCTCTGCGATCTGATGCTGGAGGTCTGCGACTACCTGTGTCAGATCTGGTGGAGTCACTGTTCCTTTGGTTCGAGCATTGCGTGTCCTAACCATGTTTATCTAAATAAGGACAAACAGACTAGTGTAAGTGGTTATCGTTTTTAGTCAATCTAACTTACTGTTTTGTTTCTATCTATTTGTTCTGGTATTATTCCTAACCTACCAATATGTAATCCTAATCTAATTTATAACTAAAAGCATAGAATATAGAATCAAACATAAGCAAGTAAAACATGAAACTAAAGCATAAACAACATAAGGAAAAATAAGAAATATAATGACAAACAATGTAACATAAGGAAATAAAGCATAAGCAATGTAGTAACGAAAATAAAGCATAGGCAATATAACAAGAAAGAAAATAAAGCATAAGCATATGACAAGAAAATCAAACATAAACATATAACAAGAAAATTAAACATAAGCATTCTTACTTTGAGCGGCAGGTCGGAGGCTTGATGTGTGTGTAGTGAGCTGGCAATAACTTGGCTCTGATACCAACTTGTAACGCCCGCCCTCCCTGCTAACCCTAAGGGACGGGGCTACGATACTCTACGTACATATTACAGCGGAAGACTTAAAATCATTTTTCTTGGTTTAATAAAAGCCGAACTACACTAATATGGTTTCCATAACATGATAACAAGATAAATAAAACATAACATCAAGTCAACCATATAGTACTACAGTTTACTAAACCACAGTGTAATTCTTAAAAGTTCTTAAAGCAGGTTCTTATTTGGTTGCCTAGCCACCGCCACACACATCTCCTTGCCTCTCCTGCTGCTCCTTTAGCACATCCAGCTTTTTCCTTTATCTGTGGTACAAGGAAAGTAAGCTATGAGCACTCATGGCTCAGTAAGTTCCTTTCCTACTCACTAAAATCGAAAATCATCACATGATCAAAGAATATCTTAACATAACATAATCTCAACTAGTCATGGCATAACATATCATACTCTTTAAGCATATCATGCAACATAACAACATCATGACTAGTCATGGCATATCATCTCTTAAAGCATAGCATGGAACATAACATAATCATATCTAATCATGGCATATCCTAGTATCATTTTAAGGTAGCATAGCATATCAAGTTCTTAAAGCATAGCATGAAACATAACATAATCATATCTAATCATGGCATGTCATATCATCATCATAAGATCACATAACATATCAAGCTCTTAAAGCATAGCATGAAACATAACATATTCATATTCAATCATGGCATATCATAAATCATAGCATCATCACAACATGATCATAAATTATATGCAATATGATTTTGAAAACATGTATCCGAAAAACATGTGTATGTCTCATGATCTTTTAAAACCATTTCTTCTTACATATATACTTGAACATAATCTCAACATAAAGGGGCCCGGCTTAGTACCACATATATACATAATACGCGCATCCTAAGTAGATCCAAGGTAGCTAGTCTTGAACCTACTAGGAAACTAGGCCCGTAGCTCGACCTAGGGGCACGTAAGGAGCCCACCCTTTACTAGGCCCGTAATTCGACCTAGGGGCGCATAAGGAGCCCACCCTTTTGGTACAAGCCATTCAAAGTAAAATACATGTCATACTTATACATATCATACATCATACAAGCATGCATCACTTAGGCATACATCATATAAAAGTATGCATCACTTAGGCATACATCATGTCATAAAAGTATGCATCACTTAGGCATACATCATATAAAAGTATGCATCACTTAGGCATACATCACATAAAAGTATGCATCACTTAGGCATACATCATATTAACATGCATATCATAAAAGCATACATATTTTAAGCACATAGCATATCATCAAAGTATGCATATTTCCTTCCACATAGCATATCATAAAAGCATGCATATTTTAAGCACATAATCACTTCATCAAAGCATGCATATTTCTATCCACATGGCATATCACAAAAGCATGCATATTTTAAGCACATAGCATATCATCCAAGCATGCATATTTCTATCTACATAACATATCATAAAAGCATGCATATTTTAAGCACATAACATATCATCAAAGCATGCATATTTCTAAGCACATATCATATCATGGAAAGTAGAAATTACAAGCATACATATTTAAGCATAAGGGTGTATCATGTAATTATACTATCATAAGAAACATGGTAACATAGTTAGCTTGGGTTCTAAGCTTCCTAATCTCTTGAGTTCTTATCATGGCCGAACCCCCTTAGATCTCAATTTAGGTAAAAACAACCTCCAAGCATGTGGAACCTAAATTATCATTACATAAATTTCATAGGAAGCATTATAAGTATGATTTACTTGGTTTCTAAGTTCTCCAAGTCCATAAACTTCATGTGGTCGAACCCTATCAGGTGTGAAACAAGGTCCCAAATGTCATGAAAGCATGGAAACCTTAAACCACATTTATAGCATTTTTTCCAAGTAACATAGTAAGCATATTGAGCTAGTTCCTAAGTCCTTCAAGCCCTTAACATATGTCATGGTCAAACTTTTAACAAGTGTTTATTAGGGCTAAAAACAAATATACAATCATGTGAACTTGAACTAACATCATGTATAAATTCATAACAAGACATTATACAATATGTATGGCCGAAACTTACCCTAGCCTCAATTAGGTCACTAAACAACATATAGCATAGGAACTTTATCTTTCTACTTATCATATTTCATGTAGAGTGACATAAGCATATTTAATTTTTGTTCTAGGGTTTCTAGGGCATCTATCCCTTCATGGCCGAAACATACAATGGTCCATTTAGGTCATGGAAAAATTGTACAAGCATGTGACACAATCAACACATTATCATATTTCCATGAGAAGCATTTTTAACACCTTTGGCTTCATTTCTAAGGCCTCTAGGTCTTTTAAACCCTACTTGGCCGAAACTCAACAGTATATAAACTTGCTTCAAATAGCCTAAAAGCATAAGAAATCATACAAGTTTCATAGCATGTATAAAGACAAGCATAATAAACATACATGTGAATTGTGTCTTAGGCTTCCTAGGTTTCTTTCCCTTTTCCTTTTATTTTTCCTCATGGCCGAAACCTACCAATCTCTAAACTAGGTTTTAAGTGGCCTAAAGCATGGAAAACCTAAGTAAGTTTCATGGCAAAAATTACTAAGAACATCATATACAAAGTTGGTTCATAAACAAGCTAGGACCCTTGTGATCTTACATGTCATATATCATGTAACTAATTTTCTATACTCCAATTAAACATGAGAGCATTAAATAACTTTCATATCATAATATCACAGAGGTCTTGAGCATATTAGAATTTTGTTCAAGCTTTTCTAAACTATCCATCTTATCATGGCCGAAAATCTAAAATAAGAGTTCATGAATTTCTAGCAATATTCAACATGCAATTCTTTAAGGGAACTCTATATTCTATCATACAAACATGGTTACTTAAATTTAAAGGTCTTCCTAACCCTAAGCCCTTTTCTTGGCCGAAACATATAAATGGATTTCTTTTGGTTCCAAGTAACTTTCAAGCATGAAAACCAATAAAAGACCCTTAGTAGTTCATGGAGGGAATCTTGTACTAGTTTGGTTACACCATGTTTTCCCTAACCTCCTTAAAATATTTTTGGCCGAAATTCTAGGGTTAGGTACTCCTCTGATCAAGCATCAATTAGGTATAAAAACATGAAGAAAATCCTTCCTACATAGCATAGAAAACATATCATAAAATAAAGACTTGTTTAAACCTTCCTAGATTTGAAAACCCTTTCTATAGCCGAATTTTCTTAAATTCTTTCCTAGGTTTTATAATCCTCATAAAATCTGAAAATCACATAAAAAGCCTTGTACCACAGGTGAGGGGAAGCTTACATCCTTTTCGCTTGTGGATCTAAGGTATGGTGATGGAAGAAGTAGCCTCTTCTTCTAATTCCTTTCCCTTGATTCCCTTGCTAAGTCCTCCTTGTATCTTAGGCTTTCTTAGGGGAAAAACCTTGGCTTTGGGGCCGAAGATGGAGGAGAGGGGACTGATGGTTTCGGTGAGGGAGAGGAAGAATGAGAGAAAATGAGAGAAAAATAAACTTCTCTTTTCTTGCTCCCTTTTATGTTAAGGGGGAAGAGGTAGCAAGATTGATTTTTTTGCTTTCCTTCTCCCTTAACCCATTTTCTATTTTTCTTTCATTTATTTTATTTTCTAATTTATTCTCACCATTCATGATGAAATAAGGGGGAATGAATCCCCTTAATTCCTCTTTAAATTTTCGGCAAAAGCAAAGAGGAAGAGGGAGAGAAAGGGAGGAAGGCAAGTTGCCTTTCTCTTGCTCCTTTCTTGTTTTCTTTTGGCTAGCTTTTACTCTTACCTTTATCATGAGCTTCCCTCCTTTGCTATGAACATCTTCTCTCTATCCCAATTGGTTTCTACTAATTAATTCTATGAAATATAATATAAGAGGTTTAAGGTTCAATCCTTGACTTCCTCTTCTTTTTATTTCATTTTATTTCTTTTTTTGCTTCAACTCACTTCTTATTATTTTTCTAAGGAAAAATCCCATATTTATATGTTTATCTTAAAAGCTTAGTGGGTGTTACACATCATAGCATTAAGGAGAAAAGAAAAGGAAACTCTAAACAGGTAAGTTTTAACAACTCCTTAGCAAACTCTTGATCTCTCCATAGTCCAGTCATCACACACCTTCATCACCACCACCACCTTGTCGCCTTCCTTTCATACTTTAGCTTTTCCTTTATCTGCAGTAGGAGGAAATGCAGTCTATAAGCATAAAGCTTAGTGAGCGCTATCTAACTCACAAAAGCTCGATATGCATGTATATAAATAAAAACATACTAAAACTGAATGCTAACATGTAAAGATACTCATGCTCATACATAGCAAAAGAATCATACTAACAGAAATGCTAAACATGCATAGCTAATCATGCTCATAAACCAATAAAGGAATCATACTAACTGAAATACTAAACATGCATAGCTAATCATGCTCATAAACCAATAAAGGAATCATACTAACTGAAATACTAAACATGTATAGCTAATCATGCTCATAAACCAATAAAGGAAACATACAAACTAATACCGCATGCTGAAAATAAGAAGAACTAAACTTACTGATTCTAAACATATGTGAAGCTTGTTTCACTTGTTTAATACTTATACTTTAATACTTTTATACTTCAAAATAATAATCAACTTCTCTTGGGCCCGACATTGTACCAATTTTACGCGCATCCTTAATAAGAGTCGAGGTAGCTAATCCCGAAACTACTAAGGTACTTCTAGGCGATCTTGTGCCTAGGGGCGATCTAGGAGCCCACCCACTGGACCTTGTGTCCAGTACATGCCATTTGAAAGTAAAATAATTATTTTCTTTTTAACTATTACTTCCTTATACTTGTTATTCTTTAATTCTCTTATAATAAAATGCCTTGGCATTTATTTGAGCACTTGATATGCTACTGATCCCAATTCTTAAAATTAGGGATCCTATTAAGACCTTGGTCTCTCTTTCTTATAACTTCTTATAAAGCTCTAAAGAATTTATTAAAACTCTTATTTTTCCCACCTACAGGTAGATACTAGAGTTTTTATAGAACAACAAGATTCTTTAAAAATGTATCAACAGAATCAAGCAAAAGAAAACAAATCAAACTTCTTTAAACATGCTATAATAAACATAAATCAAAGGAAAGCAAACTGAGCTCTCTAAGCATGCTACAACAGATATGAATCAAGAAAACTGAATTTGATTTCTTTAAGCCAACTCTAAAATAAAACTGCTCATGTTAAACTGATCATGCTTAATTATTAGCAAATAAAACTAATACTATGTACTCAGACTAAAGGTTGTTCGTGCCCTCTAAATAACACAAATGAAACTGCTCAAGCGCCTAAGGTGGCCAAGGGTAACTAAAACTAGAATGCTACATTTAGGTTGTTGATTATGCCACAACTCTCTAATTTATTCTAGCACAATTTGAAAAGCATTGACAACCAAAGATGAAGCATCAACTTCATTTTGCTGTAAAATTAAAACAAACTTAAATAACACCTTCACTGCTTAACCCTTATTGTAAAGCAACCCAAAATTTCCAATTATGCTTTATCAGATTGGTAAGGAACAATTCAAGGTTTTAATTGCTTCATGAAAACCACAGTAGACAACCAAAAGGATACCAATGTGCTGCTAATAGGATAAATTGCTACTGGAAACCTAAATTTTGTAATTGTTCTTCATGCCTAACCTAAACTAATCCTTCTCTTCTTCCTTTTGATTTCACGGCAGCAAACAAAGAAAAATACAAGCTTCATGAAACATGCTCCGAAATCTTTTAAGATACAGAACTATATATAACTACACATATATGTAACTATTTCTTGTTATTTAATTCAATCTAAATACTCAATTAAACTAAGCCATCTCTTGATCCTTCTTTGAAACCCACGGCAGCAACACCCAAAATCGCAAGAATCAAAAACCAGCCGAACAACAGGAAGGCGCAGAAATACCAAATCAGAGCTCATTCGCAAATCAAGACTCGCGGAACTACTCCTACTGCAGGTGAGTAGCAACTCACCTTAGGCTTTTCTTGAACTTACAACCGAGAAGGAAGCCCTTTGGGTTTGCGGAAAGGTGAAGATTCCAGTGATCCCTTGCGGCACCACCTTCTCCTCGATGAAGGGGTCTCACGAATGTGAAGATCTCACAGGGAAAAGCCCTCGCTGGCCACCGGAGACGAAGCTAGGGCTTCGTATTTCCTTCGCTCGGCAGAAGCGGCACCATCGCACGTAAGGAGCAGAGGAGAAGATTTTGAGAGGAATTGTTTGATTTTCTGGAAAAATCAAAACCTAATTCCTTTCTTATATCCGGGTGTAATCAAAACTATGCTATAAACTTAATTCTCTCCATATAAGGTTAACAAAACCGTGCAGCTCAGCTGGTTGGGCTGGTTTTGCTCGAAGTCACCGATTGCAAGTTGAAAACTCGCTGCAACCCCTTTTTTTCCGAGTATTCTCTATTACTAACTTCTACCTTATATATATTTTATTCCATATATAATTAACAAAACGGAAGATACTAGAAGAAGCCCACGCAACACCCTATGCAATGCATCCGGGATCCACCAAAATGTACCAAGATTTGAAAAAGAAATTCAGGTGGTCTGGTATGAAAAGAGATGTGGCTCAGTACGTTAGTACCTGCCTGACCTGTCAGAGGGTTAAAACAGAACACCAGAGGCCTGGAGGATTACTGCTGCCTGTCCAAATTCCAGAATGGAAATGGGAAGATATCTCTATGGACTTTATTTCAAGATTACCTAAGACAACGAACGGCTATGACGCTATATGGGCAATCGTGGATAGATTAACCAAATCCGCCCATTTTCTAGCAATCAAGATGACTTATTCAATTGAGCAACTGGCTCAATTATATGTCAAGGAGATTATTAGATTACATGGGATTCCTAAGACCATCATTTCTGACAGAGATGGTCGCTTTGTTTAACATTTTTGGGAATGTGTTCAGAAGGCTCTTGGCACAAAGCTATTGTTCAGTACTGCCTTCCACCCTCAGACCGACAGGCAAACAGAAAGGGTGAACTAAGTACTAGAAGACATATTACGGGCCTGCGCCTTAGACTTCTAAGGAAGCTGGTGCTGATATTTATGCTTAGCGGAATTCGCCTACAACAATAGTTACCAGGCTACTATTGGAATGGCACCCTACGAGGCTTTGTACGGGAGGAAATGTAGATCCCCTATATGTTGGTACGAAGGCGGTGAAAAGAAAGAGATGTGATTCCAAACAGAGTTCATCGATAACACCACCCGTGCTATACAGAACATCTGTCAAAGAATAGAAATTGCTCAGAGTCGACAGAAGAATTACGCGGATAAGCGACGAAGGCCATTGGAATTCAGTGTCGGAGACTCAGTATTCCTCAATGTAGCTCCTATGAAAGGAGTAATGAGGTTTGGTAAGAAGGGAAAGCTAAGCCCGCGCTATGTGGGACCATATCAAGTTCTGAAAAGAATTGGCAAGGTAGCTTATGAAATAGAGCTGCCTCAGGAGATGTCAGCCATCCACAACATGTTCCACGTTTCGATGCTAAAGAAATGTATTCCGAGCATGGACCAAGTGATCGAACCACGGACAGTACAAGTGCAAGAGGACCTAACTTATGAGAGCCGACCGGTTCAGATATTAGATCGAGATGTCAAAAGACTAAGAAACAAAGAAGTACCCTTAGTAAAGGTCTTGTGGCAAAATCAACAGTTCGAAGAAGCCACTTGTGAATAAGAAGACGATATGAAACGGAAATATCCGGAGCTATTTTAAGTTCGATGACGAACTTTCTATGAGGTATGGGGTACTGTAACACCCACGAAATGATAAGCTATACCTATGGGTATTTTTCTTTTAGAATAAAAGAAAAAAAAAAGAGAAGAAATGGAACTAGAAACCAAAATGAAATAAAAAGAAAGAGAGGTTAAGGTTTGAACCTTGAACCTCCCATAAATGATAGAGTTAAATTGGTGTATGGTAACCACTAGAGTAATGAGTAATATATGAATAGAAAAGAATGGAAATAGTAGTTAAAAGTAAGAATATAATTAAGTAAAGGAACAAGAGAAAAGCAAGTAGCTTTCCTCCTCTTCCTCTTGGTTAAGAAAAGAAGCAAGCAAAAGACAAGTTGTCTTTTTTCCTTCTTCTCTATTTTCGTGGGAATTAAGAGAGTGAGGAGATAGAGGAGTTAAGGGGATGAATGAGGACATGTTCATTCTCATTGGGAATAAATAGGAATAAGAGAAGAAAAGGGAAAGAAAGTTGGTTAATTCTTCCTTATTCTTCTTCCTCCTCCTTCCTTCTCCTTCTTCCTTCTCCACCGAGACCTAAACCTCTTCCTCTCTCATTTCCAAAAATCCAAGCTAAGTTTCTTCTTGCTAAGAAAATCAAATTCACAAGAAGGAATCCTCAAGATCTACTCCTTACAAACAAGAGAAGAAAGGAGAAAACTAAGAAGAGAAGTTTCTTCTTCCTCTTCACAAGGGTACCATCTACCTTAGGAAAAATAAGCAACAAGTTGTAAGTATCCTCTCACCTGTGGTACAAGTTGTTTACGTGTTTTCCATAAGGTTAGAATGCTTAAAAAAACCTAGGATCACTTTTTGGAAATTTCGGCCAAAAAACTTGAACAAAGGTTTTAGATAAAGTTTAAGACCAACTAAGCATGCTCACTATGTTCTTATGATATGTACCCTAGTATAGGAGTTAGTGAATGTTTCTTATGCTTGTATGCTTACCTAAAACTTAGATCCATGCTCTTGAACTTTCGGCCAAGTGTGAATAAAAGATTAGGAAGGCTTAAGACCTAAACTAAATATGCTCACAATGTCTTTATGATATGTACCCTATGATAAGAGATTAGTTTGGTATTTTTATGCTTGTATGTTGCTTTAAACCTAAATCTATGCTCATGAGGTGTTCGGCCATGATAGAGAAATTGACTAAGAGAGGTTAAAAATTTAGTATACCATGATCATGACTTGCTTATTAATATGTATGAAGAGTACTTAGTGTTTTTCACACTTGTATGATTTTTGGAACCTAAATACATGCCACCTTAGGGAATTAGGGTTTTGGCCATGATCAATTTTAGGGTCCAAGGAAGCTTAAAAATTAAACCTAGCATGCTCATGAATCCCCTTATAATATGATATGAAGTTAACATGAGATTCTTATGCTTGTATGTTGTTAGAGCTTAATTCCCTTCTTCATGGACTTTCGTCCATGAAAGAATTAGAGACCTAGGGAAGCTTAAAAATTGGATTAACATGCTTATGACTTTCCTTATGATATGATATGAAGTTAGCTTGATATTTATGCTTGTATGTTGTTTAGAGCTTATTTTCCTACTTCATGAACTTTCGGCCATGATAAGGATCAAGACCTAGGGAAGCTTAAAAATTGGATTAACATGCTTATGACCTTCCTTATAATATGATATGAAGTTAACATGAGATTCTTATGCTTGTATGTTGTTAGAGCTTAATTCCCTTCTTCATGAACTTTCGGCCATGATAAGGATCAAGACCTAGGAAAGCTTAAAAATTGGGTTAACATGCTTATGACTTTCCTTATGATATGATATGAAGTTAACATGAGATTATTATGCTTGTATGTTGTTTAGAGTTTATTTTCCTACTTCATGAACTTTCGGCCATGATAAGGATCAAGACCTAGGAAAGCTTAAAAATTGGATTAACATGCTTATGACCTTCCTTATAATATGATATGAAGTTAACATGAGATTCTTATGCTTGTATGTTGTTAGAGCTTAATTCCCTTCTTCATGGACTTTCGGCCATGAAAGAATTAAAGACCTAGGAAAGCTTAAAAAAATTGGATTAACATGCTTATGACCTTCCTTATAATATGATATGAAGTTAACATGAGATTCTTATGTTTGTATGTTGTTAGAGCTTAATTCCCTTCTTCATGAACTTTCGGCCATAATAAGGATCAAGACCTAGGAAAGCTTAAAAATTGGGTTAACATGCTTATAACTTTCCTTATGATATGATATGAAGTTAACATGAGATTCTTATGCTTGTATGTTGTTTAGAGTTTAAGTTCATACTCTTGAACTTTCGGCCATGATGGGATTAGAAGCCTAGATGTGCCTCACATGCTACGTTATGATTTAAGAGATATTATTTAATGATTCCATGC
The DNA here is from genome assembly GCF_018446385.1 of Zingiber officinale. NCBI lineage: Eukaryota > Viridiplantae > Streptophyta > Magnoliopsida > Zingiberales > Zingiberaceae > Zingiber > Zingiber officinale. Next base: position 75,588,568 of record NC_055992.1, read on the forward strand.
ATGATTATGTTTTTCTATGATAGGTGATGTGTTCATTTATACCTATGAACCATGCATGATAATGTCTCTTATGATGTGCTATATGCTCAAGTATGCATGCTTTATGATATGATAAGTAATATACTCATTTATGTATGCTTATGATCCATGCATGATAATGTCTCTTATGATGTGCTATGTGCCCAAGTATGCATGCTTTATGATATGATAGGTAAAGGCCTAAGAGTTGCTTCCCTATTGATTGGGATTAAGAGCACTCTCTATGATATGACAAGTGAAGGCCTAAGAGTTGCTTCCCCTTGGGGACCAAGAGCACTCTTCATGATATGACAAGATATGATATGCTATGTTATGACATGAACCATGATATGTTATTTTACTTTGTATGGCTTGTACCAAGGGTGGGCTCCATAAGCGCCCCTAGGCCGACGGACTATGAACGGGTCTAGTAAAAAGGGATGGGCTCCTTAGTACGCCCCTAGGTCGACGATCGTAGTACGGACCTAGTTCCCTAGTAGGCTCGGGGCTAGCTACCCTGTCCTAGGGATTGCGCGCATTTATGTATGTATGTGGTACAAGTCGGGCCCTCATGATGATATTATGTTCAAGTACTATATGATATGTTTAAAGACATCTTGCATATGACATGACACATGTTTTAAAAGACATCTTGCATGATATGATTTATGATATGATATGCTATGCCCTTATGATTTATATGACATGATGCTCTTATGATTTATGATATGATATGCTTTTATGATTTATATGACATGATATTTTTTTTATTGATGATATGATACATCATGATATTTCCTTTATGATATGCTATGCCCTTATGATTTGTATGACATTATGCTCTTATGATTTATGATATGATATAGCATGTGTAACAACCCAAATTTCTCCATTTCGAGTCCCAAAAGTAATTTTAAAATATTTAAAAATGCTATAGAAAAATTCTAGAGATTTTTAGAGTATTTTTATGCAATTTTTAGAGGTCGTTTGGTATTTTTACTAAACGAAAGAAGTTTCGACAAAATTATGTTCAAGTCGAGATTCGAACCGTGGACCTCGAACCTGAACCGAGCCTTAACCGAATCCAGCTAGCCAACTGTTCCAGCGGGTGTTTCTTATTAAAAAAGGAGAAATATTCTATTTAAGCAGTAAATAATGAATAGGAAATAAATAGGAAGAAAAAATGGTTACAGCCGAGATTCGAACCCGCGAGCCACGCCTTAAGCAAAACGCAGTCAACCAACTGTGCCAGCGGGTTTTGCTAATTTAGGAAGGAGCGGAATATATTTAAGGTATAAGTTATAATTGAAACCCTAGTTATAAGAAAAGAGAACTTAGGTTTTCTTTTTGGTTTTCCCGAATCCTTTCCCTCTCCTCACCTTTCTCGTGCGACGACGGCGACCTCTTTTTTTTCCCGGTCCTTCTTCCTTCGCCCGACGGCGGCCTGCCTCGCAGACGGCCACACATGCGGAGGCCGACGCCCCCCCCCCCCGACAACCTTATGCTCTTCTCCCAACGACCTCCTCTGTCCGATGTCGTGCCTTCCTCCGTCGCCCTTCGCCCTGCGACTCCCTGTGACCGACGCTGTCAGAGCCGCATCGCCACTTCCAGCCGTTCACATCCAGGCAGTAGGGTCGGGGTGGGGGTTGCCGGAGGTTGAGACGTTGCCGACTGCCCCAAACCCATTGAGATCTGTTGCCTCTACCAGCCTCGGTCAGCCACTACCAAAGAAGAAGAAGCCAAGGGTAACCTTTCTGCTTTACCTAAATTAGGTCCAAAGTATCCTATTTCCGAGCAGAATTTGGAATTTGAGGTTGGTTACGGAGTTGGGGAATTAACAAGTTGCTGTTAACAGTGAGGTTGGTGATTTAACCCTCATCCAAGAAGGCACCATCACCGAAGCCTAATTCCTCTCTTCCTCCTTTCATGTGCGTGGCGATTCTGCTTGAGTTAACCGGAAAGCTCTCTTCGGTTGTAAGTCCAAGAACACGAAGGGTAAGTTGCTACTCACCTGTGGTAAGAGTAGCTCCGATTTTGCTTTGGTGTTTCCTTGTTTTCTTGAGTTTTGCCATGAAGAATCTTGGTTTTTGTTTGTTGTCGTGGACCCTAAAGAAAGAAGAGAAGAATTAGTTCAGTTTAGGCATGAAGGACAGATTTGATTTAGGTTTTAGTTTCCTTCTTTGATTCGGATTAACCTGTACATTCTTTGCTGCCGTGAGTTTCAAAGGAAGGAAGTAAATAGGTTAAGCATATAGGGTTGTTGCCATGTAATTACTTCTGTTGGCTTCAGATTTTAGTTTGTTAGTTAGGTATATGGCTTGGGTTTCTACAAATTTCGGATTTATGCTGTAAAGTTCTGTTTAGCACAGCAATCACTTCTTTTGGTTCCCTGCCATGAGTTCTTGTAGGAAGATGAGAAGGGGTTTCATTGGGTTTGGCAAATGGTTAGGCCTCTCAATTCTGATAACAAGCAAGTTTTATTACTTAGGTTTCAACTCAGCAAGCTTGATTTATTAGGTTTCAATTCAGCAAGCTTGATTTATTATGCTTCAATTCAGCAAGCTTGATTCCTTTTGTTTCAATCCCACAAGTTTTATTCCTTTTGTTACAAATTAAGCAGGTTAGCTAATTTAGTTTTCTTTCAACAAGTTAGCTGAATTCAGTCATAGTTTTCTGTGCTAATACTGGGTACGAACAGCTATACATAGTGTAATTTGTAGCTTAGTTTTTTACTTGTTAACTCCATGAGCATGATTAGCTTTAAGTTTAGTATTTTAACCATTGGATTAGTTAGTCTATGTGACACTTATCATGCTAAGTTGGGTAGCATATTTATATATCTCATCTATTGGTTTTTAGGGCTGCCGTATATTAAAAATGGTTCTATAGGGCTGCCATGTATCTCAACCACTCTAGCTTAATTTGGATATGCAAAAGGGATAAGTTAATACCCTTTAATCTTGGTTTAGGGCTGTCGTGTATTAATAGTAGTTCTTTAGGGCTGCTATAGCATGAGGTTGAAGATTTTGTTAAAGATGGGTGCTTTGTGTATAGAATTAGGTTTTGGAAGAGGTTAAGAATAGCATGCATGTTTATAATAAGCTTGCACAACCTTCTAATATTAAGCATATAGTTTAGTCTTTCTATTACTGCCGTGGGCATAAACAACATGCATATCACGAAGATGCAGTCCTCCACTTTTAGGGTGCAGATTTGAAGTTTGCTACTTTCTTAATGAGCAAGAATAGTTATTTAATTTAAAGCATGTGTTCCATTAAATCGTTTTAGGAGATTATGAGTAGTTATAAGTAAAAAGAGACCAAGGTCTTGATAGGAAAATATTAATATTTTAAAGTATAAGAAGTATAAGTTTTATAGAGTTTCAAGTTCTAACTAGTTTAGACCCTTTTGTTATCAATTGTTTAACATGTTACTAGATTCTTTGTTAGTGATCCTTTAACCTGCAATTATAGTTTTAAGTTTAGCAAGTTAGTTTTAGATTTCATGAAAACATTTCAGATGTAGATTTTCAGTTTTAGTATATGCAGCGAACTGCTTTTTATTCCAAGTATATAGTTAGATTTTTCTTTAAGCTTTTAGTTTCCCTTTGTTTTGCTATTAGGCAATGAACATAGAATGGCTTGGATTAGGTATTGGTTTATTAGGCTAATTGGAGGTTGATCTGCCAGTGATTTTTGGTTTATTTTATGATGAAGTAGGTAGTGTAATCTCTTTAGTGCAGAAGTGTGGATGAAAGAGTGAAGATGAGCATATGTAATATGTTGTTTTGGTGAGTATTATGTATTAAGACTAAAGATGATTTGAATTAATGTAATGAATTTAACAGGTGAGAAGTATGAGAGTAACTTAGATATGTAAGTAGTAACTTCAGAGTAGAAGTTTAGTTTAGAAGATGAGAAAAGAGATTTATATGTTGATCAATATAGATTTTATACTGAGAATTCCTTTCTGACCATAAGTTTAATGGCATAATTGATGTTCATAATTAAAGTACTTGGATGTGTCAATATCAAGGATTCCATTTGGTCTCAGTCGGTTACTAGAATCTGAAATTCTAGATTTATAATTACTATGTGAGAATTTTAGTGCAATTTAGATCTCCTTGAAGTGCAGAATTTTAATGTAGTTGAAATCTCCTTGTAGTGCAGAATTTTAGTGCAGTGTAGATCTCCTTGTAGTGCAGAATTTTAGTGCAGATTTTTATTAAGTATTAGTGTGCAGATTTTTATTAAGCATTAGTGTGCAGATTTTTATTTAACATTGCAAATGCAGATTTCTGTTAAGCATTGCAGTACAGAATTTTGTTAAGCATTGTAGTGTAGATCTGCTTTAAGTATTTAGTTTCTTTAGTAGTGCAAATTTGCTAATAGATAGTTTAGGGATAGCATTGTAAAACAAGGCTTTAGATTTCCCTTAAATATGCATGATTGTGTGTTACCTAGTTGATTTCACTTATAGATGCATATGGAAAAATACCCTAACAGTATTTTGAGTTTAAGAAAAGTATAAGATAGATAAAGAAAAGAAAGAAAAATGCCAAGACCTTAAGTAGATCCCAAAATCAAGACTTTAGGGATTTTGGCACACAAGGTGCTTGTTAAAATGTCAAGACATTTAAAGAAAAAGTAATTAAGATATTTTACTTTGAAGAGGCTAGTACCCGACTTCCAAGGTTGTCGTTAAACAAATCCAGGTGACCAATTTCAAAGTCTTGGCCCTGGTAAGACCGAGGTCTTTACCCTCGTAGGACTGGTGACTAGCTACCACAGTCTCTATTAGGGAGCGCGCATAAGATGGTACTACGTCGGGGCCCAAGAAGAAGTTTATTATTATTTTGAAGTATTAAAGTATAAGTTTTTGGAACAAATGAAACAAGCTTCAAAGATGCTTAGAATCAGTAAGTTTAGTTCTTTAGAATTCTAAGCATTCAGTGTTAGTTCTATTTGTTTCCCTTATTAGTTTATTGAGCATGATTAGTCTTATTTCTAGCATGCTGTTTAGATTTTTCCTTTGTTGTTTAGTCTTTCCTTTCTTGTTAGTCTTTTCTTTGCTATTTCGAGCATGAGCAGTATTGAGTTCTTAGTTCTATTCCATTTGCTATTGATTCTAGCATGAGCAGTATAGATTCTTATTTCTAGTTCTTTGTTGATAGATGAGCATGAGTAGCCTTCTTTTTAGCATTTCAGTTTCAGTATCTTTTGTATTTACATGCGCATATTCTAGTTTTTGTGAGTTAGATAGCGCTTACTAAGCATTTTGCTTATAGATTACATTTCCTCTTACTGCAGATACAGGATAGGAAAAGATTTAGCAAAGGAAGGCGACAAGGTGGCGCGGATGGTGTGTGATGCCAGGACTATGGGAGAGACTTGGGATGTTGTTGAGTTTTTCGCATTTTAGTGATTAATAAATATTGAGATTGTATTTTGAGTTCCATGTCATTTGAGATTGTTTTAGATAGTATGCTAAGATATACTTAGTTTAGTATGTATGTACTTTTGGGTTATTTTTGATGTGAGTAGTGTTTGATACTTATTTAACTACGTGAGAGTTTGTTATATGTTCCAGCCACCTGTGGCTGATGTATATTATGTTTGTATCTAAGTTTATGGTCACCGATACAGGGAGATTCTGCCGAAATTTTTTGGTAAGGACTCCTCATGATTTCAATCATACCAGTTAAGTAGAGTTAGTAGTTAAGTAACGGTTACTCTTAGAGTGTAGTAGTAGTAAGAATGGTGGTCGTTACAGCATGATGTTCTTTATGAGATGATATGTTATGATGCTATGTTTTCACAATATGATGTTAGATGATTATGTTTCCATTGTTATATGCTTATGTGATTATGCTATGATATATGATTTTTGTGAGTTGGAAAGGATCTTACTAAGCCTGTGTGCTTATAGCTTACTTTCCTTGTACCGCAGATAAAGGCAAAGAATGGATGAACTAGGGGAGCCACAGGAGAGGCAAGAGATGTGTGTGGTGGTGGCTCAGCTAAGACAAATAAAAGACCTGCTTATGTTATTTTTTTTATGTTGACATGAACTAAGTTTATTTATGTTAATGTTCCGCATGACTTCATGATACTTCCGCTGTTTTACTTTAGAAAGAAATATTAATATGCATGTATGTTTCCGCAAGTAGTAAAGTAACCCCGCCCTACTAGCAAGAGGGGCGGGCGTTACATAAGGAAGTAAGTAGCTTTGACTCACTAGACACACTAGTACAACTTAAGGAGATACTTATAACCTACATCGACTTAGTCACAAACAAATTGGATAACTTACAACAAACCCTTGAGGAAGTTAAATATAAATGAGCAAATTGCACTTTGAAAATAATTACTACAAAGAGGCTTTAGAATTCTCCAAACAATTTGCTAAGACATCAGAAATAGGATATTGTAAACTTGAAGTAGTAGGAACAGTTAACCAAGTTCTTATTCAACAAAATAACATGATATTAGCCTTACTCACATCCCTACATCACAGACTCACAATAATATATAACAAACTACTACAATTAGAAGCTCAGATTAAAAATACACCTAAGACCACAGATTTATATGAAAGTATCAATACTATAACAAAAGATTTAAGTAAGATCTCTACTGGAGCCACAATCTCTCTTAAGAAACCAGAAAAATATAAATTTTTAACCTACAATGAGTCAAATACAATCTAGAACAGAGCCATTTTTCAGGTTTCTCACAAACAATAAGAGGAAAAATGGAAGCAAATACTAATTCCTGGTTAGATAATAGCATAACGCAAAGGAGAAATAGTACCTCAACAAGTACATATCAATTAGAAGACTTAATAGATGTTGAAAGTAATATGGTTACTTTCTCAGATAGACAATTAATGTAAAATACCGAAAAATAGGCGAATATTAATAAGGGATTTTTCTGGAATTTTTGGAAATTTTTCGGGAATTTTTCGGAGCTCGTATGGACGAGTTAACGGGGATAAAAATAGGGCCCGGGGAAAAGCCTGTTTAGGCTACCCATTTAAACGATGAATTGTTTATTTTATAAATTCCTTTTTCCTTTTTCTTATTTCTTTTCTCCGGTTTTTCCCTTGACGCCGAACCCAAACCCGAGCCGCTGCTCCTTCCCTCGCGCAACCGAGCCGCCGGCGTGCCCTAACCGCCGGCCCAGCGGTTCCTCCCTTCATCTTCTCCTCTTCTCAGTGAAGCCGAGCCTGTCCTCCCGACGCTACCCATGCCCTAGCCTCTCCTCTCCCCATCGCGCCGATTTCTTCTCCCTCATTCCCGAACCCGACGCTGAAAAAGCCCTAACCGCCGGCGCTGGCGGTTTCTTCCCCCGTGTCCTCACCGCGCCTCTCTTCTTCTTCTCTTGTGCCCTAGAGAGCAGCGAGCCACCACCGCCGCTCCTCCCCGTTGTACACCGCGAGCCGACTTCCTGTGCCCTATCGCCGGCCTTCTGCCGCGACGCTGACCCCCTATGCCGTCGGCGACGAGCCACCTCTCCGACTCTCTCTGTGCCGGCGACCGAGCCTCCTTTCCTCCCCACGGCAGAGCACCCCGGCAGAGCACCACTCCTCCCCTTACTGTGTTGTGCCTAGTTTAGGTGCGGCCGAGCCTTCCTCTGTGTCCTAGGTTCCGGTTGAGGTAAGTTTGGAATGTCGATTTTGCATCTTCTGTTCTTGATCCGAATAGTGTAAATTGTTCCCAACTAAGAGTTGTTTTGTTCTTGATCCTATTCTGGACAGAATCTGTGCAGTGGATTTTAGCAGCAAAGCTTTAAAACTTCAGCAGCAACGATCCTTGCTATTGAGCCACAGCGATTGTGATTGAGGTATAGTGTAGGAATTGATCTTTGTTGTAGAGGATTTCTAATCGAGTTAGCAATAATTGTTAACTTGGGTTCATGTGTAGGTTTTAATGGAAATCGAATAGTGGAATGATTAGGGTTTTCGCTCTAATTTAGGGTTGGAGAGTTTGTTTAACTAATTATAAGAATTTAGTTAAGTAAAAGTATGTCTATTGGTATTACAGGACTTTGACACGAGACGAGCATCTCGACGTCGTAATTTGGACCAGATTGGACTATACTATTGGAGGCGGGTACTTTGACTTATGTCTGTGATATGCATAATAATATGTTTAACATATAGCAGTGATCGTGTAATCATTTTGTTCGGTTGGTCACTACATGATAGTTACATGGTTGCTTGTTTATTTATTCTGCACTGCATATTATTTACCTGATCATATATGCTTTAGGTAGTGACCCAACCACATGCTATGTTATCTTCTGGATCTAGGGTTTATTTGATGCCCTATCTGATTTGTGTACCTTCTATCTGATACATCTTCCAGTGGTACACACTTTGTATTATTTATATGGTCATTACTATGTTATTCATGAGATTGTCATGCTTAGTGTCATGCATCATGATTGCATGCTGTGCGATTGTCGGCTCCACTATGGTTGAGCCCATCGCCAGTTACATGTACTGCACACACCACCACCACCCATGGGTTAGTGGTATATCAGACAGGTGTGTGGCGGTTCTGCTGTTTGGCTCCGTTGGTCTGGTGACTCAGCGTGGTAGCCGGCAGTCAGTTCCGCTCTGTTTGGCTCCGCTGGCATTTAGTGTAGCAGCGTAGTAGCCGGCAGATGGTGGACTCTGTTTGGCTCCGTTGGTCAGATGACTCAGCGTGGTAGCCGGCAGAGATATCCTCCCCGTCATCGTGTACCGGGAGATGAGAGCATTGAGCTCCCCCATTTATGATTTGGGGTCAGAGGACAGGAGTACTCCAACAGCATCCCTTCCACTCAGTCGCTCATCAGGAGCAGTGATGTCAGAGTGCACGGTCACCATATGCATTTATTGTATTTATTGTTTGTGATTGCTGCATTTACTTGCTGCATTTATATGGATGCATATGATTGACATGCATACAGGATTATGACTTCCCCGGTCTGACGACCCTGTTACCTTTGTACTTTGATTCCGGTTAGTACAGTTATCTCCTGATTTCGTTTCAGTTGCATTTATCCTTCTCGTATTCAGGAGACTGTACGCATGATTAGTGTTGTCTGTTATTTGTTTTATTATGCATATCAGTTGTACCTGCTGAGTGTTGGACTCACCCCGCTTCCATTGTTGATATATTTTTTAGGTTGAGGTTGTCAGGAGAAGTTCCAGTCGCTGGTTCCCACAACACGTAGTGCTAGTCCTCTGCTAGCTTTGAGTTGTTATTTTATTTTAGCTTTTCTCTATCATACTTTGTTTTAGTCTTGTTTTGGATTTTACATATGGATATTGTATGGAATCCTTCCGTTTGATGGACTTTTGGTATGATTTGGATTTTATTCTACTACATGTCTGCCTGGACGGCAGAAGAGGTGAGTTCGTCGGATTTGAGCTTTACGAGTGTAGTTGAGTAGGGTGGATTTCGAGTCAGAGTACTATTGTTTGTTATTACTATTATTAACTGCGTGGTTGTGACAGCCAGAGGCTGAATATCTATATAAACTGCGTGGTGATTGTTTTTACTTATTGTTAAAATTCCAGCCGCCTGTGGCTGAGGTATATCCGTTATGTAGAAGTTTCAGATTGTCCGCCGTACAGGGGAGATGCTACTGAAATTTCTTCAGACAGGGACTCCTCTGGGGCGTGACAATTAACAACTTTAAATCCAAGACGATTATATAACCAAGGATTACTAAATTTTTCAACAGCACTTTATAGGCATCATAGGATACAACCACTACATTTACCAGATGGAAGAGAAGAACATTTGACTCTCATGACCATAGAATCAGCAAGGCCACTGTCACAAAGAAGGCATAAATATATACATCTAGGACTATTGGTAATAGGACTTAGAGGACTTACAAGAAAAAGGATAGGGGCTAAAGTATTTTTAGTCCTCTATGATTCTCGTTTTTCAGAAACAGAACAGGTAATTATTGGCCTTATAGAAGTAGATATGAATAACAACCTTGGAATAACATATTTCTATCCAAATTTTAATATGATTATAGAAGATTTTATTAAACATCAAAATAAACATTCAAGCAAAGGGATATGAAAATTTTCTAAGAAACAACATACAAATTAACATAATCTTCTTGGGAAAAACAATAACACAAATTAATAATAGTTACAAAGTCCAAATAAATTCTATTATAAAGGCCTTAACATCAAAAGGGATATCCTTTTTGGAAAGGCATTACTAGCCATTCAAAATGTCCTTCTGAACAGGAGAAAGTTGTCCATTCTATTGAGTCTGGATGCATTTTTACTTGTCAAAACCCAGATTTCATGTCAAACTTAGAATACCACTTTGAGTCTTGTATTTTATTTAGTAATTGATCTTTGTCTGGGATTTTATATCCATCTTCTTGACAGTTATCATTAAGCCTTTTATAATTGAAAATCATCTGAGATTGCCCTCTTTTTTGTTCAGATCCTTTGTTTACTATGAAGGTAGGGCTTCTATGTCTAGAGGTAGAACATTGGATAGCCCCAAGTTTTAATAATTGTTGAATGTGATTTTTACATTCTTCGGCTTCCCATTTTGTATATTGCAATTCTTGTGCTTTTATAGTTAAGTCTGGGTTTATTATTAATAAGTGGCAATATATTTTGTCTCTATCCCAATATTTAGTGGGATTGTCTCCTATGATTTCTAGCTTTTCTAGCCTATAAATTATATCATCTAGATTTTCTTGTTTTGAAATAAACTGGATTAATGTTTTTGGTGCTAAAAAGTCTTTTGGTATTTCTAGAGAATTAAAAAAATCCTCATCTAATAAGTTATCAGAAATATTATCTTCTTGAAATTCTTGGAAAGTTAAGTTATAAATGGTTTGTTGGTGTATTAGGCAGGAGCCTTTACACGTATTTTGATTTTTGCAATTACAAATTGTTTGAATATGTGTTTTGAGAGGTACTACTTTAGGTGGAGGTAGTGCTGATGAGGTAGGGATATTTTGAGGAGTACCTCCATATTTTTGTATTGATGCTGAATAGTCAGAGGCAATAGGGGATACAATAGGGGTAGAGAGAAAAAGAGCATAATCCTTAGTCAACAGGAGAGCACGGTCTGGTTGGACAAGAAAAGTGAGTCCTAGTATTAAGTGAATATCTGAGTGTAGTAATGGTTTTATCCAAAGTTTAGATAGTGATAGGGGTGGACTAAAAGTGTCACAGTTATTATAAAAGCGGAGGTGTATATTTGTAACAAACTTCGTACTGATTAGAGTTTGACCATCAAACTAAGTACTTATCATTGGATGAGTAGCAGTCTTGATAAAGGAAGAGGGCAGAACTGCTAGAAGAGTTTTTTCATCAATTGTAGAGTTAGTAGCTCCACTATCTAGAAAGGCATGAAGTGTAAATTCATGACCATGAATATTGGCCAAACAGCGGACACAAATGTCCATTGTACGGCCGGTATTACAAACACTGGGTGTTTTAATAAATACCATGTCTAAGTTTTGTTGAGATTCAGTGAGTATTATTTCTTTACCTTTATCTAATTGATGTATCTTATGCGACTGGTCTTTTGGCTTGATTAAGTTGATTTCATCTTCTAGGTTGTTAAGTCTAGTTTCTAATACTGCAATTCTTGTCTCAAGGAGTAGATTTCTCGGGGGTCCTGAGCTTATAGATGTTGGTATTGAAATACTAAAATTTTGCTCTAGGCAAATTGTGCAACATTGTTGTTTACACAAGGTGCACCTTCCTCTTTTGTCTATAGAAGGATAATAACCATAAAGAAAACAAGGTACATTAATGGTTCCTGATTTTAAAATCCATTGATGTAGACATTCGGGATATGTATCCAAAGCAGGTGATAATACCTGTCTGAGCATCATATCAAATGGTTGATATATCTCATCCCATTGTTCTTCTAAGTCATTTAAATCTTCTTGTAATGTATCTGCAGTGAAATTATATTTATTAATTCGTCTTGGTGATTGTAAGAAAGAATTTATTAAGGTATAGTATGAGGATGATGGGATTTCTTCTATGTCGTCAATTGAGACTTTATTAAGGTAAGAAAGAATTTCAATCTTCTATGTCTTCTATCCCTTTTGATGTTAAGGCCTTTATAATAGAATTTATTTTGACTTTGTAACTATTATTAATTTGTGTCATTGTTTTTCTCAAGAAGATTATGTCAATTTGTCTCATTGAATAAAAACCACTGAATATTTTTTTTAAACTAGTACAGAAAGACTTCCGCTGATAGGCATATATAAACAAACAGTTTATACAAGACGCTTAATTGTTTTTACAGATAGAGACTTCTTACATAGAGACTGCTTACATACTTGGAAGGAAAAACACACACATACTTACAGGAATAAAAGCTAGAGGTTGCAGCACACTTGAAAACTTGCTTCCAGAGAGCGAGGGTCGTAGTCTGTAGAGCCAGGGTTAGTGAGGGCTTTTTATAGGAGAGGGAGAGAAGAGAGGGGGTCAGTTCCTTCGGGGAGAAGGAACCTTTTATTTGCGCTTTCAGGGAGAGGTTGAGGAGACCCGTCCATAAGAACAGAGAGACGGCAGCTGGAAAGTGAGAGTCGTACCAGTCCACCCAGAGTGGTGGCTGTCAAAGTAAGGGAGAGAAGCTGTAAAGTGGACTGACAAGAGTGGGTGGATAGTGGAGAAGGACAATAGAGGAGCTGTAAAGTGAGGGTAGTGGGCTGAAAAAGAGTGGTTTGTCAGTGGAGAAGGACAATAGGGTTGGTTAGGTCCCTATGGTTCCATCATGTTGGTGACATTATGCTCACTGACAGAATCCAATGAGGGAGTAGAATTTGTGCCTTGGGCTTCTTGAAAGTGGGCTTCTTGGAGATGGGCTGGAGGTCTAGAGTGGGTCGCCTGACTTGTGGTGGAAGTATCTATATGTTGCTCTTGGGATGCATATTATTGTGATCTGGCTAAGGAGGCTCTGTAAGCTCTAGAGGTCAGAGAAGAACTTGCCATCCTTTTAGTGGTCCATCGGTCAGCCTTCTTTTGATAATGTTGTAGTAGAGTTGAATGTTGTGTTGTAAAAGAAAATGGAAGGAATCAGGTGCCCATATCTCTTGGCCAATAGATAAAAACACAGAAGAACTGTTAGAATTTGAACACAATAAAAAAAAAAATTAGATAGATTAGAATGGGATTGGGAGCTATATTTTGATGATGATCAGAATATAATTGCCAGAAAACTCCCACAAATAAATCTTATGAATCCCGCTGAGTCATCAGGAGCATCTCGACCATCTGGGCCAATACCCTTAAATATACCTCCATTAGCCACACAATATCATGAAAGTTCTATGGGGACAAGGGATTATGGCCAAGGGCATCCCCCTAGAACTAGGATTGCTCCATACACCAATAATAATCCATTACTTAGAACAATAGGAAAAAGACGACCACCAGAAATTACTTATTTTAGAAAAAACTCTGTGCTATTAAATATAGCAGAATGTGATGATCCCCAAATGTATGACACATACCTAGAACAATGGATTGTTTCAGTCCAAAGGGACTATCAAGCAAAACATGAACTTGACATTGAATCAGGTGAAGCTATGATGTGAATAGGAGAAAATTACTTAGGAGATGTAGCAAGAGCTGTATGGGAAGCATATAAACAAAAATTTCCAGAAGACATTGCTAGAATAGCAGCCCAAGGAAATAATATACTAAAGTTTTGTTATACTATACATCGCCTATTAACAGCTAAAGATGCTAATACAGGCTTAGACCTAAGACAAAGAGAAGCAATGAGAGACTTAGAGCAATTACAGCTTCTAAGTTGGAACTGGATCAAACCATTTTGTAATGATTTTTTGGCCCTAACAGCAATCTCAGGAAAAAAAACTTTGGTAAAAATCTTTCCTTATTTGCCTTGGGCAAGTAATATAAAAGAAGGGGAGGAGAGGCCTCATGAGATATCAATTCTTATTCTCTTGTTGAAGCTCCCTCTTGTGGTCGGCCCTCTCCTCTTCTCTTTCCCCTTGCTCTCTTTTGCTCCGTGGTGTTGGTGGTGGCCGAATACTAGAGAAGGAGGAAGAAACCTTTTGGGTGGTGTTCATCTTGGAGGATCATCGCCCACACGACGTCCAAGAGGATGCGAGGAATACGACAGAAGATCTCGAGGTTATTAGAATACAAAGAAGAGGTATAACTAGTAATTATTTTCTGCATCATACTAGTTCTTCTTTGTACGAATTCCAAACACAAGAGGCATATGATTCTAGAGTTTCCGATTTGTTTCGAAGTTGTATTTTTTTTGTTTTTCAAATTTGTGATTCGATTGTTCTTTTTGGTTAAACCTAGAGTTATATAAGGAAATTAAATATTAGCTTTCCTTAAAAGACTTTGTCTAGGAAGTGGTGGTTGCTCCCATATCCAAGAAGGCCTAGTGCCTCGCCATGTTTAACCTGGAAGTCAATTTTGGAAATTAATATTTAATTGAATTTATAACATAGGTGGATTTGGATCAATAATGTTAAGCATCGTTGCGATCCAAATCTAAACCATTAAGAACATATAAGTTAAATTTGGAATCAATAATGTTAAGTTTCATTTGTGATTCCTAATTTAATTTCTAAAGAACACAATAGGTTGTTTAGAAAAGGTTCGACATTTGTATAAAATTTTTATACAGTGGAAACGATACGATCTTCCTAGGACCAACCAACATTAAGCATGTTTGGACACACATTCACATAATTTGATTATGCTTTATCTATGCATTTTCGTACTTAAAGCTTTCCTTTTAGCATATTTACTCTTTTTGTTCGGAGATCGATCTGCTTTTGTGCATTTTCTATATACAGGGGTCGAATTCGGTGAAGGATTCATGTGCGATGCCAAATCTGCAAGCAAAACTAGAGAGGAAGGCGATGTACCTGAACCTCACACGGCCCTGCCATGGGGGATTGCCCAGGCCGTGTGGAGACATCACAGTAAATAAAGCAATAAATATGTAAATTAATTTTTCAACTATTATGGCTTCTTCCATCACTGTCCTCCGTGTGCTGCCAGCCCTAGGGTTCATGTTGTCGGGTCCATCGAGCTTCCTTTTCCACTACGCCTCTGGTCCTTCAATAGCACCACACCTCGCAAGGATACGATCCGCGACAGAAAAAAAAAATTTACATACATCGATCCTATATTCCACAAGGGAATGTACATAAAGTCTAGATCGAAAATAAATGTAAAATCCTAGGGCTAATACAGCTCCTGCTGTATTAGTTAAATACAATCATGCACACACAGTAAAGTGCCCTTAACATGTCCAAGGGTCCAATCACACATAACATCTATAAGCCATAATAGTTGGAGCCTGCAACCACAGAGTTAGAACATCCTACTATTATCCTGCCTAAATTATGTATGACATGTGCATAATTAAACTGAAAACCAAACACACAGAGGCAAACCCTAGCTCTGATACCAATTGTTGGTTGGTCCTAGGAAGATTGTACCAATTCCACTATACAAAAATTTTGTACAAGTGTCGAACCTTTCCTAACAACATATTGTGTTCTTTAGAAATTAAATTCGAAATCGCAAACGGAACTTAACATTATTGATTCCAAATTTAACTTATCTGTTCTTTTAGGTTTAGACTTGGATCGCAAACGGAACTTAACATTATTGATCTAAATCCACCTATGTTATAAATTCAATTAAATATTAATTTCAGAAATTGGCTCCCAGGTCAAACATGGTGAGACACTCGGCCTTCTTGGGTATGGGAACATCCACCACTACCTCGACGAAGCCTTTTAAAGAAATCTAATATTTAATTTCCTTATATAACTCTAGGTTTAACCAAAAGGAACAATCGAATCACAAGATCGAAAAAATAAAACAAAAGAAACACAACTTCGAATATCTAATCTGAAAATCTAGAATCATATGCCTCTTGTGTTTGGAATTCATACAAAGAAAAACTAACATGATGCCGAAAATAATTACTAGTTATACCTTTCTTTGTAAGCAACGACCTCTTGATCTTCTGTTGTATTCCTCTCCTTCTCTTGGACGTCGTGTGGGCGACGATCTTCCAAGATGAAATCACCCGAGCCACTTCTTCTTCTCTGAGAATCTCTAGCTACCAAGCGATGCCAAAATAGGAAATTTCCTTCTCTTCTTCTTCTCCAAACAACCGGCCACCATGTGCTTCTCCTCTTCTTCTTCTTCCTCTCTAAGCAACCGGCCACAAGGTTTTCAAAGCCTTGATGCTGCTGGCCCTAAGGAAGCAAAAGAAAAGGAAACAAGAGGAAAGGTGCCGCCGGCCTAAGAGAAGAAAACAAAGAGAAGGGAAAGAAGCCATGGTCGGCCACCAAAGAAAAGAGAGAAGCATAAGGAGGGTCGGCCACACCAAGGAAGAGAGGAGAAAGCCTAAGTTTATGTCTCATGAGGCATCCTCTCCATCTCTTTTATAATCCTTGGTCTTGGCAAAAAAGAAAATTTTAATAATAATTAAAATCTCTCTTTTTTTTAATTTTCTATTGTCTATGGCAATAAAAGGAAAGTTTTAAAATTAATCTCTCTCTTTTAACCATGTAGACAACTACAATAAAGGAAATATTAATTAAAACTTTACTTTTAAATCATGATTATAAAAAAAAAATTATTAAAAAATTAAAATTCTCTTTTAAAATCATGTGGCCGATTATAAAAGAGGAAAGTTTTAAAATTTAAAATCTCTTTTTAAAACATAGAAGAGATTTTAAAAAAACAAACACATCCCCCTTTTTTTTTTTTTTAATATGATCGGCCATAGCTTCCAACATGGACTCATCAAGGCAAGCAAGCTTTTCAAACAAAACGTTGACAAAACAAAACTTGCTTGCCAACGTTTGAGAAATTCTCAAAACTTTTTCACGTTGACACATCAACGTTTTTTTAAAATTTCTCAAAGCTTTGCTTTTCAAAACTTCTCAAAACTTACATCAACGTTTCTCAAAGCTTGCTTTTCAAAGCTTCTCAAAACCTCTCAAATGTTGACACATCAGCGTTGAGAAGCAACCTTAGATAACAACGCCAACGTACAGACTAGAAGATGGACTTAGGTGGATATAAAATTTTATTGAGGCTACAATAGGGATCGAGAGGAGAATTAGTTTTGATCTCCCGATGAACTTAAGTTTCCCGTGTTTGCCCCGAACACTCAATTCAAGTTTATCAATAATAACTCATACCACTAAAGAGTTATTATTGAACTACCGCACCAATCTCAAATTATATTTTGGGCTCCTTCTTATTATGAGTGTGTTAGTCTCCCTGTGTTTAAGATGTCGGATGTCCACTAATTAATTGAGTTACTGACAACTCATTTTAATTAATGTCTTAATCTAAGAGTAGTACCACTCAACCTTATCATCATGTCGGACTAAGTCCACCTGCAGGGTTTAACATGACAATCCTTATGAGCTCCTCTTAGGGACATTATCAACTTAGATTTCTAGGCATGCCAAAGGAGCAAGGGAGAAAATGACTTTGGTCGTGTGGTGCAGACAGCCCGTGTAGCTTCACTAGAGGAGGAGTATAATACGGCCATGTTGATCCACACGGTCGTGTCACCCCAGCAGCGCGACCAGAACATGGCCATATAGATCTACACGACCCAAGCAACACTTCCACCTGGCCGTGCAATATTTCCAAAGAAGAGGCAAGCTCAGGCCATGTGTGCCACACGGCCGTGCAAGGTTTCCAGAGGCCAAGACTGGCTAGGCTATGTGAGCCACACGGTCGTGTGAGCTAGCCAAAGACAAAGAAGTACACGGTCGTGTGAGGGCTAGACGACCGTGTGACCCTGGGCGAGAGCAAAATGTTTGAGGCCATGTGTGTCACACGGCCGTGGCACGGGTCGTGTGGTACCCATGCCCTGCCCTATATAAGAGGGTTCTTCCTCTTTTGAAAAGGGAGGAAGGCTCTCCCTTTGAGGAGATCAAGTTTGGGGTTGATCTTCACCTTCTCCAGCCTTGATCCAGCATTCCAAAGCCAATTCCATCTCCGATTCAACTCCATAAGCTAAGGATTGGTTCCGAAGATCACTCATCATCGCTAGTTAAGCATTTCTATTTCTTCTCTTGATTGGGATTGAAATGTTTATGATCTCTTTGTCTTCAGATCTTTATCTTTATATTATGGAATAGATTCATTATTCTAGGACTAAGGGAGTATTTGTGGTGTGATTTGATGTAAGAATCTCATGGATATGTCATTTTCCTATCTAGATGATGCTGATGTATTTTGTATCTATTTGAGTTTGTATGGATTCTTATATTTGGACCTAATTATCATGTTTGATTGGATGTTTGTGATGCTTGTGAATCTCGTGAAGAGATTCCCTAGATCATATGACCAAGGGGCGTCAGTGACAGGTTGCCCCACTAACGGACGTCTAGGGAGTTACCTTGAGGGGCGAAGCTAGTCTCTACAAGGAGGTGTGATAGTTGAATATGCTTAGTTCCTACACCTTTATGTACATTAAATGGTGATGTGTTTCTATGTTGTATGACTGAGTGGCGTTGGTGACAGACTGGCCCGCTAACGGACTTCATAGGGATCATAACTATTTAATTGATAGAGGTGTAGATCAAAGTCCCTTTTCGGTTGTCTTCTGCAGGAGAAAACTGGCAACTTCCTACAAAAGCATGTCAATTAAGGATATGAACTGGAGAACCATGATACATCAATGAATATCACAAAAAAACTGAATTCCTAGAACACTCACAAAACTAAATATTTCATTTCCTTTCCTATTTCTATTTCTAGTTGCTTACTTGGTACATTTCCTTACCTTGTTAATTGTTTAGCTAATTCTATGTGAGACATCTCTGGTGCTTATAACCAATCCCTGTGAGATCGAAAAACTTTTGTATTACTGACGACATACTGTACACTTGCGGTTCTTAACAGTGAGCAACCCAAGTTAAACTAGGGTAAACAAATATAAAGTTAAAAAATTACAAGAATGCAATAAAGTGCAAAAAAAAAATCAAATTTTAAAATTTGAATTGAACTACCTCCCCCTAGACTTAATCTTGTTCCCTTATCCCCCTTTGATCACATAAAAAATGGGATACTCAAAAATGTCTAAGGGAAAAAAAACTACTTGGTTTCGTTTTCTTCAAATCGGAGGTTGGTGAGCTGATTGCGAAGTAGGTCCCGTCTCGCAAGTTTCACCTCTAAGGTTCCTTCGTGTAGTTCAAGGAATTTCTCCTAGAGCTCCTTTGTGGACTCATAAGCTCCAATCTGGTTGACTTCTTATGGAGGTAGAACGCTCAGTAGATGAAACTCTGTCTTGTCATTTGCCACGTAGTCGGCTTGTTCCTTCTTCATCCATTAATATTTTTCCTTGCCCTTCGATGCTTCAAACCCAAATTCCATTATTAATAATAAATCAAAATTAGTTTTAAAAAATACCTCCATTTTTTTTCTAGCTTATGAACTCCCCCTCGAACTTTGGTGGGTAGATGCTTAGTCCGGCCATCTCGTGTGCTTCGTTAGGTTGTTAGTCCTCTTGAAGCGAACTTGACTCTAATACTACTTGTTAGGACCCTTGCACAAATCAAGACAAAAGAACAACCTTTCTCGGACAACTAACTTAATTAAAGAACACTTGCATAAGAAATGATAAAGAAATCAAAAAGACAGAGGCACAGAAGTTTTTACTTGGTTACAACCGGGGAGGTTGTTAATTTAAGGAAGTAGAGCGCACTAATATCTCCTTCAGGCGAAGAAGCCTCTTTATAGCAATGATCGCACAAAAAGATGAAGCTAAACGAAAATTGGAAGCGTGCAAGTGTTGTTTTTCAAGATGCTTGTTGTATATAGCTTCTTGGACCAAGACTGTATTTATAGCCTTGGTCGGGGCGCCTAGAAGGGTTCCAAGCGCCCGAAGGGGGATAAAACTTTATTCCTTTCACAACGGATCGCGGTCAAACGCGATCCAGATAAAATTCAATTCTGGGCGCCTGGAAGGGTCCGAGTTGATCATATCAAAACTACCTTGGGGTACCAACAGAATCTTCCCTCTAGCTATTGTGCTACCAACTAAGAGTCCGAGTAGATGATAACTCGGGAAGCCCTGATCTGCTTGGCTCTTGTAGTCTCATGAGCAAGGCTTCATACTCAACTTCATTATTAGATGCTCGAAAGTCAAACCAAATAGAGAGTTGTAGTACACATCTCGAGGCAATATTAATAGTATCCCGACATCGTTGCATTGTTAAGTGGGCAATCCATCCACATAAATTTTTCATGTTCCACTAGCTTCTAGGTCAAGAACTTCAGTGAGGTAGTCTGCCAAGGCTTGAGGTAGGATGACTATCCTTGGCTAATATTGGATATCACGGTCACTCAACTTAATGGTCAACTTTATTAATCTTTCAGAGGTTTCTGGATTCATTGGCACTCGACCTAGAGTGCCATTGGTAAGGATAGTGATAGGATGAACCAGAAAATATGACCTCAATCATCGTGCAAGAAGGACCTAGTCAAGAGCCAATTTCCAAAGGTCGGTGTACCTGCTCTCAGCGTCCTTCAATAGATGGCTCAAAAAGTAGATTAGGTGTTGTACACTATCTTCTTAGTGAAGCAAGACCATGGTGACAACTCCCTCGAATACCAACAGATACACCCATAGCATTTCTCCCACCACTAGCTTGGAGAGAAGCTGGGGTCGAGAGAGGTATTCCTTCAATTCAGCAAAAGTCTCATTACATTTCACAACCCACTTGAACTTGGAAGCTCTCCTCAACACCTTAAAAAGGGTAAACTCATGTCGGTCAAGTAGGAGATAAATTGGGAGAGCTCTATGATGCAGCCAACTAGCTGTTGTGCTTGTTTGAAGTTACATGAAGGTGGCATATTTTGAAGCACGTGAACCTTCTGAGGGTTTGCTTCAATTCTCAGCTCAGTTACAATGTACCCGAGAAAGTTCCCACTCCTAACCCTAAAGAAGCATTTATTGGTATTAATCTTGAGCTCGTATTGCCTTAGATATAACATGTCTCCTCAATATCCGAGATCAAACAGTCTTGATTAAGATGTTATCCACATACACCTCGATATTTCTCATGATTTGGTGCTTGAAAACCTGATCCATAAGTCATTGATAAGTTGCACCTATACATTCTTTAGGCCGAATGATATGATAATATAACAAAAAATCCCGTTAGCGGTGATGAAACTATCCTTTTCTTGATCCTTAAAAGTCAGGAGCATTTGATGATAGCCTTGAAAGTGTCCAGCATACATATGAGTTCATAACCGGAGGTTGAATCTATTAGCTGATCAATGTGAGGTAGATGATAGCAATCCTTCGGGCAGGCCTATCTCGAAAGTCGATTCAGACCTTCCACTTACCCCTCCCTCCCCCCGCCCCGACATGGACACTAGCACCACTTTGGAGAGCTAAATCGAGAACTGAACCTCCCGTACATACTCGACATCCATTAATTTGTCAATTTCCTCCTACATCACTTAATTCTTCTCTAACAAGAAATTTTTCTTCTTCCGTCAGATGAGTCAAACATCTGGAAGTGTATTTAGCTGATGAACCATCATGATTGGGGAAATGACTGTAACAACTTTCAAAAACCAAGAGAAGATGTCATGGTTGTGTGAGAGACATGCAATTAATTCCTATTTGAGCTCCAAGAGGAGATATGTGGCTACTCGGGTGACTCCGTCTAGTCGGTCGAGATGAAGTCGCATGTTTCATGGTCCTCTATCGGTTGGGATATCGACGCCTCCTGAATAACTTGGACTACTGTATCCTTAGTCCGGTGAGCCTTACGTGAGTCCGTCCGGATTACATCAATGTAGCATTTTCTTGCTTAAAGGCCTTCCAACTCGACTTTCCATTGGAAACTTGATTTTCTGATAAAAAATAGAGACTACCGCCTTAATGGCACTTAGTGTTGGTCTCTCCAATATAATGTTATAAGCGGAAGCTATGTTCACGATGTGATGAAAGGGTCCTGTGAATCAGTATAAGGGGGTATGCATAGAATGGAGTTTCTCCCCGTCTAATTGCATTTGATCGAAAGTCGTTTTGAAGATAATGTTGAAAGAACTGTCTGTATCTATGAGCATTCTCTTTACCCGATAGTTGACGATGAAAGCCTCAATCACTAGAGGATCATCATGAGGAACTTTTATTCCTACTAAATCCTCAGGCCCAAAGCTAATTGAAGGGTCTTTTCCTCTTCCTCAATTAGTGCCAACTGTAAAACCCTCCAGTCTTCTATCATGAGTCTTTCAGGCACGAGTGGAATCTCCATATATTAGGCCTCCTAAATCCATTTGCATTCCCTTAGGAATCAATCTTGCCTTTCCCCTTTTTGTTTGTGTTCTTCCCCTCATCTGTCTCCCAATGAAAATGGGAGGAACCTCGGGGCTCCCTAGGAGGAGAGCGAGATTGCCAATCTGATTGGCAATTAGTATCAATATCTCAGTCGGGACGGGGATTGCGCTTGTATGTCTAGGGTAAGCTTCTCTTAATGGGTCAACTTCAACTAACTTTGTAATGATCAGCCACTCATCTTAATTCCCTCACATACTGGTGGCAGTCTCAAGTGGAGTGAGTCTCCACCTGATGGTAGGCACAATAATGATCTGCCTCAAGGAGACCTTAACCAAACTCCAAAATAGGAGTATAGGCCATATCCACTATTTGCACCATCTTTTCCCATTTTCGATGTGCGACCTCCCGATTCCATAAGGGAAGAGAGGGAGCTCTGTGATCTGGTTGAGCAGAAGTTGTTGGAATGTATACTAAAAGTCTAGCTTTTTGTATAAATATTTATTTAGAATTAAGAATCACATTGGTCAAATGTCTACATTTATATGCTAAGTGTAGTTGTTCAATTAATTTATATTGTAGATAACATGGTGTGTGGAAGCTAGATATTAATTAAGTGAGTTATCAGTAACTCATTTAATTAGTGGACATTCGATATCTTAAACACAGGGAGATTAACACTCATGATAAGAAGGAGCCCATATATTAATATGGGATTGGTGCGGTAGTTCAATAATAACTCTTTAGTGGTATGAGTTATTATTGATGAACTTGAGTTGGGTGTTCAGGGCGAACACGGGAAGCTTAAGTTCATCGGGAGACCAAAACCAACTCCTCCTCTCGGTCCCTGTCGTAGCCTCTTATTTATAAAGTCTTATACCCACTCATACCCACCTTCTTACCCACCTTAAGGTGGCCAGCCAAGCCTAGCTTGGAGCCCAAGCTAGGGTCGGCCAAACCAAGGTTAGATGGGTCAAGTAGGTGGTCGGCCCTAGCTTGAACCCAAGCTTAGGTGGTCGGCCACAATAAATTAAAAGGATTTTCTTTTTTAAAATCTTTCCTTATGTGGAAATCATGGTTTTAAAAGAGAGTTTAAAATTTAAATCTTTCCTTTTATAGTTTTCTACAAATGATTAAGAGAAATGTTTGATATCTTTCCTTATTTGTAGTTAAAAGGAAGATTTTAATTTTTGATAAAACTTTCCGATCCTTTTTTGTAACCATCCTCATGGTTTTAAAAGAGAGTTTTAAAAATTATAAATCTTTCCTTTTATAGCTTTCTACAAAAGATTAAAAGAAAGATTTGATATCTTTCCTTATTTGTAGATTAAAAAGGAAGATTTTAATTTTGGAGAAAACTTTCCTTTTTGTAATCATCCACATATTTTAATAGAGAGATTTTAATTTATAAAAATTTCCTTTTATAACCAACCATGAAGGGAATTTTTAAAAGAGAAATTTTTATTTTAAAAATTTCCGGAAACAAATTAGGAAGTTTTAATTTTGTATTTAAAACTTTCCTTATTTAGAGGATTTGAGGTGGACGGCCATTAATAGAAGAAGAGGAATTTTTTAATTAAATTTTCCTTTCATTGGCAAGGAAATTAAGGAAGTTTTAATTAAACTTTCCTTATTCGCCAAGACCAAGGAATATAAAAGAGAGGGTAGAGGTGCCTCACCTTAGACAATACATCTTCTATTGTTCCTCTCTTCCTTGGTGGTTGCCGGCCCTCTCTTCCTCTTCCTCTCCTATTCTTCTTCCTTGTGTGACCAGTGGCATCTTCATCTCAAGGAGCTTGGTGGTAGCCGGATTTTGTTAGAGGAAGAAGGAGAGATAGGAGGCTTTGTTTCTTAGCATCCCTTGGACCTTGGTTGGTGGCTGAAAGTTCTTCATCTCTTGAAGATTGGTGGTGGTTGAAACTTGCTTGGAGAAGAAGGAAGCTTGGGTGGATTCTCGTCTCGGTATATCGTCGCCCACATGACGTCCGAGATAAGAAGAGGAATACGACAGAAGATCGTGAGGTCTATAAGCTATAAAAGTTATAACTAGTTATTAGTTTTCGCATTATAACTAGTTTATCTTTTTATTTAGATCTTGAAATACCAAACACAACAGGCTTGTGATTCTAGGCTATCAAATTTATGTTTCGATTTTGTGTTTCTTTTATTTTTCAATCCTGTGATTTGATTGTTCTTAATGGTTAAACCTAGGGTTACTATAAGGAGATTAAATATTGGTTTTCTTTGTAAGGCTTTGTTTAGGCAGTGGTGAATGATCCCATACCCAAGAAGGCCTAGTGTCTCGCCACGTTTGACTTGGAAGCTGAACTTTGAAATAAATATTTAATCAAATTTGTAACATAGGTGGATTTGGATTAATAATGTTAAGCATCGTTTGAGATCCAAGTCTAAACCTCTAAGAACAGATAAGTTAAATTTGGAATCAATAATGTTAAGTTCTGTTTGCGATTCCAAATTTAATTTCTAAAGAACACAATAGGTTGTTAGGAAAGGTTCAGGACTTGTACAAAATTTTTGTACAGGGGAACCGGTACGATATTCCAAATAGCAACCAACAGGAGCAAGGGCCGAAGTCAGTACTTCCTTTCTTTTTGTTGACTGAGCTTCCTCCACCTAAACATATTTTAGTGATCGGGCCTACAACCCATCAAAGTTGGCTGAGCACTTTTTTACCAGACACCTATGTTGGTGCAGGAAGCATCCAACGATCAAACCTGAGTTTTGATAATGGTAAAGGGTTCAAAGTTAAGGTTATTTGTGATCTAACAAATTTGAATGAGATTGCAGGAAAAGTCCTAAGGATTCTTAATCAAAAGCCCTAGCTACGATTAGACAGGTGGAGAACCCTAGGGGGTGGTAACCCTAGGTCCTAGGGGTGATAACTCTAGGTAAAAAGTCTTAGCAGGTCGAAGGCTTGGGGCAAAAATCCTAGAGTCGGGGACTCTAGGTTGAAATCCAGGTGTCGCGAACCGGGTGGAAGTCTCGACGGGTCATGGAGCGGACGTCCAGCATGAAGACCGGAAGCTTCGGACATTGAGCAAGAGTCCAGTCGATCTGGAGGATCGGTCTAGCAACAAGTAAACTCTCCTGAGAGGAGTAGGTGCGAGCGCGTTCCCCGGCGAGGGAACAGTAGGCATTGGTTCGACCTAGGATTTCTGGAGGAAATCTGAAATCAGAATCGGACAGTCCGATGACTGTCAAGTACTTATATTTATCTTATATTATTGTGATAACTTAGTTTTGCAAGGTATACTTTGTCTGTGGACTAATATGCTTTGTAGGAATGAAGTTGGCCAAAGGAAGCCTCGGATGAACAGTATCCGAGGCATCCTCCATGGAGCTTGGAGGCGCCTCAGGTGACCTAGATGAAAGCCTCGCAGCAAGGAGCGAAGGTGCCTTCTAAGGAGATGGGAGGCGGCTCGAACACTGGATGGAGGGCACCCTCCATGGAGCTTGGAGGCGCCTTCGGGTGGATAAGCAGCGAACTCCGCGAAACTTATCAACGTGGCTGACTCGAGCCTGGAGGCGCCTCCTATGGAGGTTGGAGGCGTCCTCAACTGCTTATATAAGCCTGGTTCGAGCAGATGCCAAAAACACAATCCATACTCGCAATATTTCTTCCGTGTGCTGCTAACCAAATGATCCGAAGAAGCCGTAGCATTGCTCCAACAACCTGAAGTCCAGATTTTCTCATTCTTAGTTTTTGGTATATTTTTTCTCTACACTTAAATTATATACTTGTAATTAATCTTGTAAAGATTCTCGAGCTTATAGTGATTATCCATCAAAAGTGATCAACGATCGCGGGTCTTGAAGTAGGAGTCGACACAGACTCCGAACCAAGTAACCAAAAGTGTTAGCACTGTTTCCATGTCTTTACTTTTCCACTGCATATTTACTTAAAGTTTTCTGAAATGAACGAATTAGTCATGAACGCTATTCACCCCCCCCCCCCCCCCCCCCCTAGCGTTTTTCGATCCTACAACCTAAAGATATCCCCATCTATCAATCCTTGTGAGAAAGCACTGGCCTACACCTCCAGGGTAATCAAAGGAGCATCCATGACTATCTGATTAAACCATTATAGATATTCCTTCAAGGGTTCTTTAGGCTTCTGCTTGAGGGCAAACATGTCATTTGGAGTCTTCTGGTGCTGCATGAACATTTGACACCATCTGTATAGTAATGTAATAGAGAGACATTTTTGAATTTGTATAGGTGGTCCTCGGGGTCGATCATGCCACATATTCCCAGATCTACAACCCTTAAAAATGTCACGATAGTTCATCCTAAAGGATGCTCTTCGAAAACGGCGGACCTTGGGGGCTTGGGGGGGCCTTCGATTTACCAGAACAGAGGCTTTTTCCTTCAATAGATTCCTATGCGGGGTCACCCAAGAGGATTTCAAGGACTCTTTCCTCACAACCGACATACCGACTTGAGTGGGGAACACACGTCGGGTGTTCTTGCAAGTCGAGTCGACTTTTGATGAGGCGCTTGCAGTGCTTCAACCGATTGGGTGCATCTCCATTCAGGGATTGGGCACAGGCGGTGTCGACTACTGGGGGTGTCCCTGCAATACTGTCTGGACTATGGCAACAATCAGCTTAGTGAAATCATCCATTGACATGGCGACGACATTAGGTATTCCGGTGTCATCCATCTTAACATCTCAGTCCAATTCTTAACTCAGATTCCCACAGACAGCGTCAATTTGATCTCGTCCGAAAATGCTACCAAATGAGCCATCGATGAGTAGGCCACCTGAGAACACTGCTAAACAAGCCATCGATGAGTAGGCATCAATGTTGACTGGGTCATCTTGCGCCAAGCAACGATGAGAACTTATGAAGAGAACTGTCGGAGCCTGAAGAGAGAATACTAGGGAGAGAAAGTTAGAATAATGACTGAGGGATTTCCCAGTGTAGTCACTCCAACGCTCAAGTCAACCTTTGGTGTGAAGGGAGGAGAACGAAGAATAGTAGTTAGGGTTTGGATGCGTATGTGGTCGTACCTATGCCCGTAGAAATGGGTTACCTTTTATAGGATTGTGGCTATGTTTCTCTCATCCCAAGATTCCTACTAGCATTACCCACGTTCCCCAAAATAAATGGCCACGTTGCTCACCTTTCCTAGAGTAAGCAGCCGCATTTCTCACATTCTTTAGGGAATAACGGCTACATTGTCCGTGTCTTCAGCGAGCCACCGCTTATCTCCTTAATTGCCAATAGTCGGGTGTGCAGCTTCGGTCAGTCGAGGTGGTCTTGAATCGAGATCGTTGAAGAGTCGAAGTTGCTTGGAGTCAGGAGCCCTCCGGTCAAGGCTTCTCAAAGTTGAGAGCCCTCCGATCGAGGTTTCTCAGAATTGGAGCCAATGGCAAGGGTTGCTTGGTGTCGGGAGCCCTCCAACCGGGGTTTCTTAGAGTCAAGAGCCCTATGGCCATGCCTGCTTGGAATCAGGTTGGCATGTCCTCACCAGAGTGTTGTAGGAAACGACATTATCAACATGGCACCATCTGATTACCTCTACATCAATTAGTGAGTTATTTTTCTATAATTTTTTTTATCTATAATCCTTTAACAAGTTCTTTATGTAAATGAGTTTTTTTATCGCACGTGGAAAAAACTATTGATAATCTACTATTTGGTAAAGTAGAAAGATAAAAATGATGATGATTACTCTGATACATAATCAAACATGTAGGTGTAAGTATCGAGGATAGTTTTGATATAATCAATCGAATTAAGTTAGGTCCCATTATATTTGGTTCTTGTATCTAAGTGTACAAGAACATAGAAACATAAGAAGTGAAGCGGAAGACACAACTAACGAATAGGATGGTACGGAAAAAGAGTCAACGGGCTCGGTGCATCCGAGAAATGAGATGTTGTAAAAGAGTACACCGATAGACAAGAAGGAAACACTCGATGCTTCCAAGGGATGAGAAGCCAGAGCGGAAAACAGCTAGAGGAGAAGGCCAAAATTAGGTCCGGATGAGTTCAACTCTGGATAGTCGAAAAATCACCCAACCGATCAGAGCAGCAGCCGAATAAAATAAATGCGGAGTTGACCGATCTAGGAGTCTAGACCAAGTCTAAGCGCTCGGACTCCAAGCGCCCAGACCAATCCAAGCGGTTGGGCCAGCCTGATATCGCACAGGCGTCTTTTTTGACCATTATGATGAGGATAACTCTCAAAGTCCACGTTAATACCGTTCCAAGCGCCTGGACTAGTCCAGGTGCCCAAGCAAGGATAAAATAGTTGTTAAAGAGCTATTGTGAAACATATAAGATGCACCACTAGGGGTGCCCAAACCTGCTCCAGATTCCCTGAGCTGTCACGTCAGCCAACGGATGAATTCAACCAATAGGCTATAAATAGAACCCTGGTCATAAGAGTTTAATATAACACTTGTAAACGAATTCAGTACTCTAAACTTCTAATTATATAATTTTCTTTCTATACTTCAAACATTGTACAGGACTTCTCCGCCTCTAACTTTGGTTGCAGAAGGAGATTTTACTAGTACTTGCATTGCCTTGGATTAGCAATCTTCCCAGTTACAAATCAAGTAAATTCTAATAGTCTTATAATTTTTACACCCATTTTTTTTTATTTTTTAAGTGTCTAACCCAAATCAAAAGAATGAAAAGAATATAATTTAAATTTCAAAACAATTCATTCCCTTTTTATCAGCTGAACATGGACCTACAGTAGGCACATGTAATTATGAATAGGTAAAAATATTTAATATTTCATTATAGCGGAGATTGATGAAACATATATTGTGCCTAGAGTAAGATGAACTTTATGTCAAGAAAAAAAAGCAAAAAATATCTTGTACATAATTTTTAAAAAAAAAATACTTTTACAGTTAAAATCAATCAGATCATCCCAACTACCATTAAATAATAAAAAAGAGAACCAAAACAGTTTGCTCACCTATCCCTAAATTGACTTGAATATCCTAATAGTCTAATTATTCAAACTAGTTGGTTTAGATCCATATTATTATATATTGAATGCATTATTATCACAAATGATGTCTATTTATCAATCAAAATAATTTTTCAATAACATGTAAATAAATATTAATTAATAGTAAATATATAATAACAAGACGCCATATTTCATGTTATAACACAATACAATTATATAAATATAATAGGTCTAATAATTAGAGCTGTAAGTAATAAATGAATCACTTTTAATAGACTCATCTAATTAGCAATCACCTTTGTTGTCTAGATCACCTAAGTAGATAGGGTAAGGATTCAAATTTTAACAAAGTCGAGAAAAAAAATCCTCCCTGCATTGATCAATTATAACTTTCTAATTTACCTCCTCACAGATAATCGTAAGATTGATCATGTGAAACCGTTAAAATAATAGATTCCACCTTTTATTATCAATAGATCACCTAAGTAATTTTTTTTTTTTGTTTTGAATCAACTACTTAGCAAGTCGCTTAATGACTACGCATAATGGCCCTTCAATTTTTTAGAATTATTTCCTCAATATATTTCTCTAATTCAGTTTAATCAGACACAACAAAAAAAAAAACAAATATATCAAGTTAAATCCATGATTTCTAGGTGATTTTTATTAAAAAAAAAAAAAAACTTTATCGAGTGAATTTATTTATTTATTTATACTAATCTAATCTAGGTATCTTGACTTTATCAAAATATATGATATTCCTTACGAAAGAATCGAACTCCTGTTGATGAGTTAACCACCGTATCTCTCTGTCGCGAGAAGCTTATTTGCATTTGAAGAATATGAGAAAAAATGTTTTAAAAACATAAGAACATTAAATATAAAGTGAAAAAAAAAAAATCTTTATAAAATATTTAAAATGATTTAAATAAATAGTTAAATGATTAATAAATATCTTAATTAAATAATATAAAACTATAATAAATATATATATTAATCGAACGAAACTAAAAAATATTATTAATGATGATAAAATAAAATAAAATTTTATTTAAATAAAAATATATAAAAACATACTAAACGATCAAGTTCAACGTAGAAAAAAATCATATAATCGAGTTCACTTTGAATTATGCATTCCAGGAAAATTTCTTTCCGCACAACACGTCGCCTTAAATTACAACAAGAAAAAACATGTTGCAACTGTCAAGGAAAATAAAATAAAATTATGCTGAGACATTTTCCCAAAAACAAGAGGACCCAACATAAGTCAACTAACTTCATTTTGGTCGACATTTGCATTTCAACTCGACTCAAAGAAGCATTACAGGATTCTTAGAAACGAAGAAATAGGGAAATTAGAAGCACACCCTCTTGGGTGAACATCTCTTAACAATAACATTAAGGTGCAACTCTTTTGCCATCGGTGATAAAGAGGGAAATCTATCATCATGGTTGAAATCCAATAATGAATGCTAACAAGAGCGTATCATCACTACCAATTGAGTGACTTGATAGAGGACATCCTTTTTCTATTTCAATTTTCAATTGCTACTTCCATTCACCTGCACATAAAATGAGTTAGAGGTTGGCGCCTAATTGATTAATCACTATCCCAACTTTCATCACCCTTTTTCTCATCAAGCACACCTATCTTCTGTCTACTCCCGCTATCGCTGTCTTCTGAATCTTCATTGCTGAGATAATCATAAGGGCCCATTGTTGATTCCACAAAATTCTGTTCGTCCTCATCTTCTGATTCCCCAACCGCATCTTCTGAATCTCCCAAAACATCACTGTCTAGGTTGATATCTTCATGTTCCCTCCATCTGGTTTCTATACTAGCTCTATCTCTCAAATATTCCTTTGGGGAAGCCCTGCTTTGTCTCTGTTTTATGTTATTTGTCTCTCTTTCTCGAGTCCCGTCTTTACTATAGGAGTTATGTCTATCAACATCAATTGCAGCATCACTCACTTGGTCATTATAATCCCACTCATCTTCTGAAGCTGCCGACATGTCATTGTCACTATCCCAATTTTTCCTCTCTGTATTTCCCAATCCAGTAGAAGTACCATTCCAACGCCTTCCATGAGCCCTATCCTCATCTCCTGAATTATCACTTCTCCAATCTAGTGCCTTGCTTGACCGACCCATGTCATCTTTTCCCCAATACCTAATTCTTGAAAGTTCCTCTTTCTCTGCCACTTCCTCCTCTTCCCACTCTTTGTCTGCAGCATCTTCAATCTCTCGAATAAAGCGGTCAAGTTCCTCCTGATCACTGTCCTCAGAAGGCACATCAATAGATTCATCTGGAGTATCAACAATTTCTCCTGTGGATGGTTTATCCCCATGGAATACATATGGAGTCCCTTGTTTCTCATCAATAGCCCTAAAAAATGTAGTAGCAATTCTCTGAATGCTAGCCATGGCAATTGGGTCCTCTGGATTGACACCCTTCCGTCTTAGCTCTTGCTCAATTTTTTTGATGTTCAACTTTTGAGATTCAAGAGCCTGCTCAAATCTGGCTTTGAATAGGGCCTACAATATGACAAGACAAAAAAAAAGGCTCTTAACACCATAGCTACAGTAAAATCAATGAATGACAGAGATTACACAATAGATCATGTGTAAATTAAGGTAGCATTAGCAGTTTACACATCAATGTTATGAAACATTATCCTTCATGACACATTACAAACTACTTTGAAGCAGAATTTATCTGTCAGAAAAAAGAAAAAGTGAAACATGAAGACTCTTAATTCACATTAAGATGCATAATCTATTAAACAAAAATGGCACAAGTAAATACATTAAGAGAAAAGGGAAGGGAACAAATCACTCAATAAGAAACGTTGAGGGGAACAACTGTGATCATTTAAAAGGATCACTATGCACTAATTTATCCCAGTAATAGTGAGTAAAGGAGCCCTTTGCAACAAGTGGCGGTTGAAATGGAAAGAAAAATCTTAAGTGCAAATGCAATGCCTTGACAAGTAGAACTAAAGAAAACAGTTATGGAATTTTTAAACCACAAACTTCTAGTTATAAAAAGGTAAACAAGTTCACATGAAACCCAAGCATTTGGATTAAAATTCTGTCATGAAATCAATTGATTTTCACACTTGCAGCATATAGTTAGTGGATGAGTGTACCTTCCTTTTAGTCAGGGTGTTGATTGGGATCAGATTCTTTGGTTGTCTGTAATTTCGTCCACGAAACATAATAATGGTTTTCACATCGTGTATATTAACAACAATGCCGCCACTTAATCTTGCTATCATGGTTGCCATTTCTTTGATTTTTTCCTTAGGAAAATTGTCACAACAAACTTGCACAGTCTCATGAAACTTCCAATGGAGATGCATGTTTTGAACTACTCCTCCAAAGACCCCACGAACTCCAACAGGAACATAATTTCTATTTCTGAAACCTATCTTCTTATAAGCCTGAAGCTGCTCAAGAGTAAGAAGCTCAGGATCATGCCGAGGAGGTGGTAACTCTGGCAATTCATATTTTTTGAGCTTTTGAAGAAGCAATCCCACCTTTTTCTTGGCCTACATAATAATTATATTAGTTAAGTCAGTACAAACAAGCAACTATAGTTTGGAAATTTTAAGTAAAAATTTATGATAAATGTCAAATCCCTTTATACAGAAATACTTATTGGTACTAGAACCACTTATCTACCTAGTAATGATGCAAGGCGAAGAGTATGCAATGTTACTAGTTGAGAAAGGAATGATATTGGAAAAGATGATCAAAATTGTCAATCCTCAAATCAATCAAAGAACATTATAGAGAAAAGGCAGGACAAATCAATAACTGTTTATTGAGAGAATGACCCGCAGAATTTTAGAATCCTAGCTTACTCTACGTAAGTTGTATAGTAGCCTTTCCTCTTCTGTCATTAACTTCTTTCTTATTTTTTTTGCACGTCTGATCTCTTTTAAAGTTTTTCCTGTTTCTCTTCGCATTCTCTTCTCCACCTTGCTCTGCATGCTTCTTCCTCTTGTTGTCGACATAAATCGATGCCCAGAAGTTGAACCCAACTGGTTGATAGAATTACAATAAACTTCTCTAGGCAGCACTGAGTGCACATTATTCGGCCACGTTTTCAAGCATATATTCCCATGTGAATAACACCTGTCAGCAACATATACACAAACTCAGATTTCAGAAATGAGAAAGCACTGTCAATAGGCCTGCTAAATAATAAACTATTTTAAGACCAGTTATTTGCCCACCTCTTTCCGAGATGCGAGGCACTTTTCCAGCAGTGTCTTTGTAAGTTTCTGAGAGCCCACATGTTCAAGATGAATATCATTCAACTCTAAAAAAAGGATGAATATTTGTTGGCTTTTCCACAAAGCAAATATCATACACCTAGATAACACCATAGTTAAAGTTCCAAGATCAGAAAATTAAGCACAGAAAGGCAATGCTAAGTGTTGTTCAAGACTAGGTGTAGCAGATGTTTCCTCTCAAGTATCAAAAAGCACCAAAAGCCAAGAACTAGTAGCGACATTCTCGTCGAGAAGCTAGGGAAAGGAGAAGAGGAGTAATAGAAAGTATAGTAGAAGAAGCATAAGAAAAACCTATCCACAGGTGCCACCATAGTAGAGTTGTGCATACAAAACTTAGGGTTAAAATGAGAAGTAGCTTTCAGTAAAAAGGATTTTTATTGACACAATTTGTATTCACATTGAACTGAGAATTATAAGAATTATGCCAATGATAAAATAAATAAAACATTAGGTAGCTCCAATCTGTGATAAAAAATGTTAGGTGCCTCCATTAAGTGATAAAAACAATGTTAGAAAGAGATTGTAAATAATAGATGACTAGTTCCAAAAAATCGCTTGATGGGGACATTGTAGATCTCTGAAGATATTCAAGGTAATATGATAGATTATTTAATGTAGCACACAAAATAGTTAACTGAAATACTGTTAGAAAAGTTGACACCTATGTTACAAACATTTAATAAAATATAAGCTGCATCACTATTAGATTTAATATATTTTATTATTTTATTTATTAAATAAGTTTGTTTGATATTTTAAAATTTATATCTTTTTAACTTTTTTTTTGTAATTTTCTCTCGATAATTCAGATCTTTGATTCTACCAATATTGATCCCACCCATGTTTTTGGAACATCAGATACCCCTCATATTGATGTGGACATCCAAGATAAAAACATGCAAATGCATTATAGTATTACAAGTCTGTTGTTCTACAAAAATATACAGGATCAACTATCATGTAATTCCTAATAAGTGAGTTCACTATATCAACCCAAAGGGGCACTCCAACACAAAACTGTCACTAAGGTCATGTGATCCCTAGTTAGGCATGGATGGTCCTAACACTCACCAAAATATCTCTAATATCCACATTTAGCAAACCTTAATAGCAGTGTTCTAAAATTCAGTCTAGACGGCCGCCTAAGCGATAGGCACTAGGCGCCAGCCACCAAAAATATGCTAGTCGACTAGCCTAGGCGGCCTTGGAGCCTAGATGAGATTAGGCAGCCCTAGGCAGAATTAAGCGGCCCAAGGTGCCATGGAAATAGTGTAGGGTTTTCATAATTTTTGTTAGTTTGGGCTTTTAATTTTAAAGTTCAATTAAAAAAAATCTGAAATGTAACCTTGAGTTTGTGTCCGATGATGATATTGAGTTTGTGTCCGATGAAGAATAAATTGTTGAAAATTATGGAGAAGTGGAATAAATTTATGATATTTTATTAGTTGTGTAATTTTGAACTCATTTTAAATTTGATTTATTGTGTTGGAGTTATAGAATGTATTTATTATGAAATTTATGTTGATACTATGGAATCCGCCTAGCGGTGCCTAGTTCCCACCTAGGCGCTAAACTCTAGTCTGGCGCCCGACTAGTGCCTAGATAATTTTAGAACCTTACTTAATAGTCGCACATGGACAATATTTATAAAGCCATGTAATCCCTAGTAATGTATTACTAATTCTAACCATCAGATGTCCACGAGACTTTTCAGTCAATATCTAAAAAGTCTCTCATATAAAGTCATAAATGCATGACAACTCACTAAATGGTATTCTAACTTTCTTATACATGTATAAGAAGTATACTATAGGTTCTTGATGTAAGAACAACATACAACATGTCAGAACAAGTAGCAAGTGACAAATAATCTCTAAACAAACAACATATGTATAAGGATAGCACGGGTTAGCATATACCTTCAAATACATGTGTAGGTTATACTCTAAAAATGTATTAATATTGGCAATGTGTAAGTTATACAAAGTAGGCATGCCAAAAGAATGCAAAGATCTACAACAAGCAACTTACTCAAAGAGCCAAATAGGTAAAGAAGGTCTCCATCAAGTCAAGCTTTCAGCTAAATATTCTATTACATGTTAAACTATAGTTTAAGATCTTGGACCATATCAGGTGACATGGTTGAAATGTATTGTTCCTATAAATTATAGGAACTCAATACTTAGCACAAACAATATATCTTGTGTCGCTATGTCAATAATGGAAAGAATATTGTGTCATAGTCACTCAACACCCTTTAGTATGCTACAAACACCCTTTGATATGCTATAACACAATTCATGATGAATTGAGATAAATTTTATTTAGTAGTTTGCATCTATATAAGATAATGTCAAAATTGTATCATCTAAATACAATCACAAGATCGAAAGTTAAGTATATAGTTGTTTTATTTTCTTCATCTTTCCACCTTCAATTAGCCACGGGCAGCAAATATTGAAACATCAACACAACTAAAGTAATATTATTCCGATCAAAGACTGAAACTCCAACATGGCTCAAGATTGTAAAACCTTGCATTAAACAAAATGTCAAACCCTAACCTATGACATTCGAGATTATTTTGGCCAAAAAGTAAAACCACATGGCTTAAACTCTCTCTCTCTAGGTTCCAATGCGAAACTCTCCCTCTTATTATTATTATCCCTTAAATAGGTACAAACACATTCATTATACTCATTGTACATCTCACCTATACTGTCATACACTAAGGAACACACAAGTTTCAAGGCACTACAGCATATAAATAAGTCAAAAATGTGAATATTATGGGTTGTCTAAGGAATCACCACAGGACAACAAGTCATCTCTTGATTGGATCGTCTAACTCAATGAACCTCCACCTTAACAAAGAATGAGAACCCCATCTCAAATTAGAGACGTGTTGTTGTTGAGAACTCAATTCAAAGTGATTGCTAGCTGTCGAATTCACCAAGCCACTGCCCAAACCTAAGGAAACAAAGGTCAAACCTAACCTTGTGTTAAACAAAAGGTCAAACCTAACCTTGTGTTAAACAAACGATCAAACCTAACCTTGTATTAAACAAACGGTCAAACCTATTCTATGACATTCAAGGGATTTTTTTGCCCAAAAAGTGAAACAACATGGCTCAAAATTCTATTTAAGTTCCAATGCAAAATTCTCCCTATTATTAATATGATTCCTTTAATAGATACAAACACACTCATTATGTCACTATGCATCTCATCTATACTGACATACACTAGGAAACACAACATCAACTTCAAGGCAACACAAACATGTAAATAAGTAAAAAAAAGATGTGAACATTATGGGATTTCCAAAAATATCACCACAAGACAATCAATGTCCTTGATTGCTCTCTCATCAAATAGTCGTCTCCTCATTGGATCCTCTAACTCGATGACTGTGTGCCTCAACAAAGAATGAAAAGTCTACCTCAGATTAGAGATGTATTGTTGTTGAGAATTCAATTCAAAGTGATTGTTAGTTGTCAAATTCAACCTGATAGGACCTTGTCAGTGGTTTTGTGAATTTGAAGGTAAAAAAAATCATTCATACTTGATTATTTAAACAGGTAAAAAAATCGCTCTATGCCCTCCTCCATTTGGGTCGGCTATCAAATCCTTCATCGAGTTCGGAGAAATTATCATCCCTAGCCTCGGCTCCCCTTTTATAGAGCTTGATCGACACACCTTCGGTCGATTAGATGCTCCTCTAGTCAACTGGACCTCTGTTGACTCTATATAAACTTGATTCTCTTCGACTGAGATCAGGCTAACTTTTACATCTTCGGTTGCCTAGAACCCTTCCGATCACTTGGATCGTAGACAAACCTCATGCGAAAATCGCACAACTCAAACTGATCAATTAATTGGTTCCCAATCGAATGGAATTTTTCTGTTGATTGAACCATGGGTCTAGTCACCTCGACCAGTTCACAACTAGTCTAGGCACGGACACACTCTGATCATTGAAACCTTCGTGCACTTGCATTTTGCTACAAAACTAATAAATAACCAACATGTAAACATGCAAAACATGTAAAACCCAGTACTTAGTTTACCTAACCTACTAGGTTCACTTGCTTAGAGTTTACTCCTCTAAAACTTTTTACTTTGCCAAGTGTTCAGCTCTTAGTTGATCCACTGAGACTTCCACTGCCAAGTGTTTAGCTGCCAGTTGACCCTCTTGAACTTAACCTAGTTCTCAACTAGGTTTGTCTAGTTCTTAACAAGATTTGTCTAGTTTCCAACTAGGTCTTCCACTGTCTAGTCCCGCTAGAACTTCCATTGCATAGTTTTCAACTTGATCTTTCACTGCATAACCCCGCTAGGACTTCCACTACCGGGTTCCCAACTAGGATTTTCACTGCTTAGCCTCACTAGGATTTTCACTGCCTGGTTCCTAACCAAGACTTCTATTAATTTGCAAGTATCTAGTCCTACTTGGACTTCCCACTCACTTCCAAGCTTTAAGTCAACCTTGACTTGCTTGGATTCCACATTTGATCAATTTTGACTAAGTTAGTCATCCTTGACTAAATTCTCTTAAACATATTGTTTAAATAATTTTCCCTTTTTTTGATATTTGACAATATATTTAAACTAGGCTAAATCAATTAACGTAACATTTCAAGTCTTTGCTAAGGTTAGAGAAACTAGGGTTTCTAACTTAAACTCTTTTTTTTCTCCCCTTTTGACATATATAAAAAATATATAGTACAAGGTTGGACGCCTAAGGTATTGTGCCAATAATAATATTGGAAATCCTTAGTCAACAACTATCTCCCTTCCCTTCTTGAAATACCATATTTTCAAAATGTTTTTCAATTTTTTGCAAACTCATTTTGAAAAGCATTTTAAAAAAATCAAGTCATTTTGGAAAGAATTGAAAAAAATTCAAAAGTATATAAAAAATATATAATTCCTTTTAAAATTAAATTTGAAAGATATTTTTCAATTTTTTAATTTCAAGATATTTTGAAAAGTATTTCAAAACTTTAAAAGTTAGATTTTGAAGCATATGTTCAAAAGAGAATTAATTTTTGAAACATGAAAATAGTTATGCAAATTTTGTAAGAAAAGATTTTGAAGATAATCTTTTAAAAAAAATAAATTGTCAATATTTTTGAAAAAAAATCTTTTTAAATATTGGTTTTACAATAGGGCTCCTTCTTAACCTAACACTCTTTAGGACATCCTTATTAACTATAAGGAAAATAAATCTATGTCTCTTAGGGGTTTGGGTGCTTTTTAATTGACCTAAGGATCTATAAGTTAAGTGTTGGTCAACAACTATCATTTGCAAATATGTATAGAATATATATAATTGCACTCAATCAAACATGAAATATCATTAAAAATGATTATGTGAATCACGATCTTCGCTTACGCTCCAAATAAATGTATAGGTCTCTCTAATCTCATTCTTCTCATTAGATTAGGTTTAATCCTCAATTAACCCTAATCACTTCTCAACTTAATCAGATTATCTAATCCCTAAACATTCCACACCCAATTGGATTTACATTCATGCTCGAATCAACACAATACTTACCCAAATCCAATCGCACAGCCGTCGACCCGTGACCGGAGAAGCTTGCTGCCAGAAATTGGTGGTCGGAGCTAGGTGAGGCAGCTGACCACTAAATCAGATCCACAAATAAAAAATCCAGCATTTTAAGCCACCAAATATGCTGTTAGGGTTAAATTCGTTACCTCTATAGCACGATAGCTTGGCTTCCTCTCCTACAGTGGCGAATCTGACCTCCACATTCCACGAGGGATCATCCTATTGAGGTGGCCGGAATTCTGTCATGGAGATGGCCGCTGCAGCCTTTGATCTGCAACCAGCATGCCGATCGAGTGACAACCGTGTGTGGCGATCTGATGGAAGGAAGAACCAAAATGAAAAAGGCACATCGTACCTTCTTATGGCCGAAAAAAGAGAGATCGTCGGATATTCCACAACCGATGCCTGCGATCAACCGTCGGAGATGTGGGCTGTGGCGTCCCGTGGCAAAGAGGGAAAAGAAAGGGCAATGGCCTCACTGGATCGGGTTAGGGCATAGGCGGTGGCTACCGGCGGTAGAGCAGTGTCCGCGGCGCTCGCGTGGACGACGGTCGGCTGGTGGCTTCACACGTTTCTGTGGAGAAGGGTGGCGATGATGGCTGAGGCTGCACCGGTGAATCGTCGGGTGGCTCAGCGTCGGGCGACGGCGCAAGAGAGGAGAAGTCGTGAGGGTCTCGGGAAAGGTCGGCGATGAAGAGGGGAGGAGAGGTCGGGTAAGGAAATTAGGGTTGGAGAAGTTTTATACTGTTTAATTCAATTAAACCCTAAACTAATTTCTTAATAAACTCATACTTAATTGATTATTCCAATGATTTCCCCAAATATTTAATGGAACTATCCTCTCAAAAAATGTCATCCAAGCTCAGAATAATTTTTAAAAAAAATCTATAAATTGTTAAAAAATCTAATAAAATTATTTTTCAAATAATATTTATTATTTAATTCATCGTATCTTACCCAATATATAGTCATTTATATGTTCGTGTAAGATAAACCTTTTCATTTTATTTGATTAAGTTAATTTTGATTTAGGAAGGGTGTTTAACCTTAATTAGATTTAAATTTAATTTTTGATATTTTTTTTAAATCAGTTTTTAGGTTGTGGAGAGACTTAGGACCTACTTCAGAGCGATCACATCCTAAGACAAACCCAATAAAAGAAATTACACACTTAAGTAACTTAGTATAAAATTTTAATTAGTTTAAGATCGTGAATTAGTTTAAGCAAATTCCATTTAGTTACGTGCACCAAGTAGGATATATCTTATCTAACTTAGACATTGTTGCAAAAAGTCAATACGCTCGCCCCCAGTACCTCCGTCAACCCGTCCCAAAGCCAACACGGAGGAGGTAAATCACAGACGGCTATTAGTATTTGGAATAGTGATTAGCACATAAGGAAGTCATTTACCTCGACTTTACTGAGATTCAATCCTCAGATTTTATTATGATAACACCTCATATGCTAACCATTAAATTTCCGAGGGGACTTATTTAATCTAAACATGCACTTAATCTAAGTTTTCATAATGTACTATCAGCTCACTTTATTTTGATACTATGTTGCCAAGATCAAATGTCCATTTGACCTATATATCCATTCTAAGTTAAATAATTAATACAAGGAAAGAATGCATGACATGACATATTATATTTTTTTTAAAAAATGCATGGGCATGGCAAATATGAACATGTATAACATCAATCAAATAAGTCAAATAAATCATAATTAAAATATTTTATTTTTAATAATATATCAAATTCTTGATTTGATATATTTCATGTTAACCTGTCAATTCACTTGGATACATTTTAATTTTTATTAAGGTTTGTAGTTTTCTCAAGTATATTTTTATTTATTAGTTTCATAGTGATTATAAATAGGTTTATGAAATTTTGGTTTTTAACTTGGTTTGACTTAGACTTGTAATGCAAGTTTATATTTTGAAGATTTGTAAAATTATTAATAATTTTTTATAACTTATTAATTTTATTTTTCAAAATATTATTTTGTTTTCCAATATTTTTAAAATTTGTATTTTTTAAAGTTGAAGATTTATCTTTAAAATCTGAATTTTTAATCTTTAAAAATTTATCTTTTGAATTTTTAAAACTTAAAGATTGATTTTTCAAACTTTAAATTTTTGAAAAATATTTTTCATGATTTTTTAAATTCAATTTTAGAATTTTATCATTTTTTAAAATTTAAATTTGAATTTTCAAAATTTAAATTTTTATTTTCTTTATTTTTAAAATCAAATCATATATTTTTTAATTTTTTTTTAAATTAATTTCTGATTTTTCAAATTTTTAGATTTTGAAAACTTCTTTTCTAGATTTTTAAAATTTTAAAAATGTTTTTCTAATTTTTAAAATTTTGAAAAATGTTTTTTATTATTTAAAAAAATTGACCGATCTCATCCATGACAATTTTCTATCGACTACTCAAATAAATAGAGAAGCGATCAACCTAACATTCTTAAATCAATCGCCTATTAAGAAAAATTTATGACTCAATTCTTAAATATATGTAAAATTGAAAAGGTACACTGATGTTGCACCATTACCCAGAGGCTTCAGATTAATCTTTTATTAGTCAATTGAGATTTTAATCAAAATCTTGATTAAATTGATTATTTTCAATTAAATTTGACTTAATTGTATTTTGATTAATTAAATTTGAATTAATTAAATTATAGTTATCATGCATATTTTTTTTAAAATCTAAATCAGATTAACTAGCATGCATGGCAAACATGGGATCTTCATAAATTTTGAAAATATTAACCTTAATTGCCTCCCTTAATCCTTGATCTCCTTTACTATATTTATTCTTCTAACAACCGATCTCCGTGCATATGTAATAGTTGTCATATATATCTATTTTTTTTTGTTTTTAAGAATCTAAACTAGAGTAACTAGCATGCATGGTAAACATAGGATTTTTCATAAATTTTGAAATTATTAAGGTCCCTTAAATCCTTGGATCGACATTTATTCTTATAATGTCCTATTCTTTGATAGTAAAAAATAAATACGTTCGTTTTAGTATTCTTGTTAATTCGTTTCAGGACCAACAAAAAAAAGATAAATCACGAACAACTACTAACTTTTGAAATAGTGACTAACACATCAGATTAGTCATCTGTTCCTTTGTAATTAAATAATAAATTAATTAATCAAGATAAATCTCAAAAATGATAAGATTAATTCTAATATTAAAAATTAAAATACTAAAAATATCAAAATTAACTCATAAAAACTCAGAAAATAAAACTTCAAATTTTAATAAGATAAATTCGGATGTTAATAATAATTTTAAGAAATCAAACAATAACTATCTAAACAAAACAAATTCAAAAAATAAAGTTTCAAATAAGCTAAATTGTAATACAAATCTTAAAAATTCAAAATTAAATCTAAAAAAATTCAAAAAAAAATCTTAAAAAACTAGAAAATAAAAGTTCAAATATTAAAAATACTCATTCAAATTTAAATGCATTAAATCCAAATTTAAATTATAAAATTATTTATAATAAAGTACTCTTTAATTTTGAACAATTATAACAACAGCAACCAAGCATTTTCTCACTAGATGGGGTCGGCTATATGAATCCTTTTACGTCATTAAGCTCTATCTCCTATTATATCATCATTTATATTTAAATAAATTTTATCTTGTTTTATTGTTATTAACCAAGTCTTTTTTGGTTTTCCTCTTTCTCGTTTGATATGCATGTTTATCATAATTTCACATCGTCTAACTGGAGCATTTACTGATCGTCTAAGTACATGTCTGTACCATCTTAAACGTGTCTCTCGGAGTTTTTCCTCAATAGATGCAACTCCGACTTTCTTTCTAATGCTCTCATTTCTTATTTTGTCCATCTTCGTATGTCCAGACATCCACCTTAACATCCTCATTTCTGCAACTCTCATCTTCTGCTCATGTGCTCGGGTCATAGCCCAACATTCAGCTCCATATAACATAGCAGGTCTAACTGCGATTTTATAGAACTTATCTTTAAGTTTAAGAGGTACTTTACGGTCACATAAAACACTCGACGCTCCCCTCCATTTCATCCATCCTGCTTGTATTCTATGTAAGACGTCTCTCTCAATCCCTCCATCATTTTGTAAAAATGATCCTAAATATTTAAATTTCTCGGTTCCGGACAACTCATCCTCTCCTATCTTAACAATTGTTTCATTACTTCTAATATTGCTAAACTTAAATTCCATATATTCTATCTTTAATCTACTAAGCTTAAAACCTTTCCCTTCTAGTGTTTCCCTCCAAGATTCTAGTTTAGCATTTACTCATTCACGTGTCTCATCTACCAAAATAATATCATCTGCAAACAACATGCACAACGGTACTGTGTCTTGAATATGCGCAGTGAGTTCGTCCATAATTAGTGTAAAAAGATAAGGACTTAGAGTTGATCCTTGATGTAACCCTATCTTTATTGGAAATGCTTCAGTTACTCCACCTGAAGACTTTACTCTGGTCGTTACATCATCATACATATCCTTAATTAGTTCAATATATGTTACGCTAACACCTCTCTTTTTTAAAATTCTCCATATAATTTCTCTTTGGACTCTATCATAAGCTTTTTCTAAGTCAATGAATACCATATGTA
Organism: Zingiber officinale; assembly: GCF_018446385.1. Classification (NCBI taxonomy): domain Eukaryota; kingdom Viridiplantae; phylum Streptophyta; class Magnoliopsida; order Zingiberales; family Zingiberaceae; genus Zingiber; species Zingiber officinale. Next base: position 75,632,411 of record NC_055992.1, read on the forward strand.
GATATTGTTTTTGTCCCGATATTTTTCAATTAATTGTCTAAGAAAATGTATAGCTTCTATTGTTGACCTTCCAGGCATGAACCCAAATTGATTTTCTGTCACTGTTGTCTCCTTCCTTAATCTTTTTTCTATTACTTTTTCCCAAAGTTTCATAGTATGACTCATTAGTTTAATACCCCTATAGTTTGCACAATTTTGTACGTCACCCTTGCTCTTATATAAGGGAACTAGAGTACTTATCCTCCATTGATCAGACATTTTTTTTCGTTTTCAATATCATATTAAATAATTTTGTAAGTCACTCAATACTTTGTTTCCCTAAGCACTTCTATACCTCTATCGGAATATCATCTGGTCCAACGGCTTTTCCATTGTGCATCTCATTTAAAGTTTGTTTTACTTCTGAAGTTTGAATTATATGATAAAAATTAAATTTTCTATACTCATTTGGCCTAATTAAATTACCTAAGTTAAGTTGGTCACCTAAATCTTCATTAAAAAGTTGATGAAAATACCTCTTCCACCGCTCTTTTATTTCTCCATCGTTTACTAATACCCTATTACATTCATCTTTAATACATTTTATTTGGCTAAGATATCTTGTTTTCCTTTCTCTCACTTTAGCTATTCTATAAATATCTCTTTCCCCTTCTTTTGTATCCAATTTTTGATATAACCGTTCAAAAGTTTCATTTTTTGCTTCACTCACTACTTTCTTAGCTTCTTTCTTGGCTATTGTATATTTTTTTTAAGTTTTTCTCGTTTTTACAAATATATAATTCCTTATAAGCTATTCGTTTTTCCTTCATTTTCTCTTGTACTTTCTCATTCCATCATCAAGATTCTTTACTTAGTGGTGCATGTCCCTTTGACTCACCAAGTATACTCTTAGCTACTATTTTCAACTTTGATACCATCTTATCCTATGTTATATTAGAGTCATCGTATATTTCACCTAATGCTTGTACTTCAACCTTTTCCTTAAATATATTTTGCTTCCCATCCTTTAACTTCCACCACTTAATTCTAGGAATTGTATATATTTTCTTTTCATTGATACTATGTTTGAGGCGTATATCCAACACTACTACCCTATGTTGGGTAGTTAAGCTTTCTCCAGGGATGACTTTACAATCTTTACAAATCTTTCTATCCTTCTTCATAACTATAAGAAAGTCAATTTGCGATTTATTATTCCCACTTTTGAATGTGACTAAGTGTTCTTCTCTTTTCTTAAAAAACGTATTAGCTAATATAAGGTCATATGCTATCGTAAAATCTAATATAGTTTTCCCTTCCTCATTCCTCGTTCCAAACTCATAACTCCCAATTTTGAACAATTAATAGTCAAAAAATACTAAATTAATTCTAAAAATAAGAAATTAAATAACATAATTCAAGAAAATAAATCTAAATTTTTTAATAAATCAAATAGAAATTTAAATAATTAGAAATTAAATCTTATTCCTAATTATCACATAGCACCTTTTAATTATAAAACTAAATATTAAAATTCTATCCAATGGAACAATTAAATTAATAAAAATAAAAATGTGACAATGTGGGTTGACACATTTACGGATTAAACTTTTACCCCAAGCCCTCAACCCACCAAGACTTTTCACTTAGGGTTACCACCCCCTAAGACCTAGGGTTACCACCCCCTAGGGTTTTTCACCTACCTAACCGCAGCTAGGACTTTTGCCTAAGTACTCTTAGGACTTTCCTATAAGCTCATTCAAACACGTTAGACACAAAAGACCTTCACTTTGAACCATTTTCCATTATCAATATAAGTTTGATCATCAGATGCTTCCCGCACCAATAGTGTCACGGAAGAGTACACCGGTGGACGAGAAGAACGTACGTGACGTTCGAGGGATGAGAAGCCAGGGAGAAAGGCTGCTCAAGGAGAAGGCCAGAAATTGGGTTCAGATGAACCCTATTCCGGATGGCCAAGATCACCCAAGTGAGCGGAACTGGAGTGGAAGACCTAAACCGAGGTGAGTAGAACCGGAGCAGAGGGTCCAGACCGAAAAAGTCAACTATGTTGACTTTTATGGGTCCGGGCGCTTGGAGCCATTCCGAGCGCTCGGAGTCCGGGCGCTCGGGACCTCAATCTTATCAGGTTCGACATGTCCGTTGATCGACGCGTCGGGGATAGAATTCTATCTCACTCCAGGCGCTCGAAATAGTGCTATAAATATAGCTCTGATTTCAGTAATTCAGACAACAACTTGTAATTATGTTCTTTCTGTTCTACTATTGTGTACGAGCTATTAATGTTGTAAGAGGCTACTCTGCCCGAAGGAGATATTCAGAAAAGTGCACTTCATTTTCTTTGGATTAACAATCTCCTGATTGCAAACCAAGTAATTCTTCTTGTGTCTCTGTCCTTTTAATTAGTTTTTTATTATTATTACAAGTGTTCTTAATTAAGCTATAAAGTCGAGAAAGGGTTGAGTTTATTTTTACAGGGCAATTCACCCCTCCCCTCTTACCAGCAACAAAGGGACCAACAAGTGATATTAGAGCAAGGACGCTTCAGAAGGACTAACTGCCGACCGAAGCAAAGGAACCAATGGCTGAACCAAGCATCGTTCCACCAAAATTCGAGAGAAACTTCGCACACTGGAAACGTCGTATGGAGGTATTTCTAAAAACTAATTTTGAGATTCATTTAATAATAAAATATGGCTTTGTAGCACCTAGGAATCAAAATGGAGAGGAGAAGGAAGAGAGTCTTTGACGAAGAAAGAACAAAATGATTCTGTAGCAAATAACCGAGTAGAATATCACTTGTTGAGCATGCTGCCGCCTTAAGAAGTCAACCGTATCGGGAACTACTCGTCGGGCAAATAACTCTAGGAAAAATTCCTGGAACTCCACGAAGGCACATCTGCAGCCAAGCTCACAAGATGAGACATACTTTAGAACAAGCTGACGGATATCCGTCTTGAGAAAGGTGAGAAGGTAGTCGATCTACACGCGAAGGTCAAAGAACTAATCTCTGGACTCGAAAACCTCAGTGAAACCGTAACCAACCAGGACTTGATACACTACGCACTCAATGTCTTTCCCAGGACTCCAGAATGGTCCTCGATAATCGACATCTACTACATCTCAAAGGACCTGGAGGTAAGTAACCTAGAGGAACTCTTTTCTACTCTAGAATTACATGAAACCATATGTGCAGGTATAACAAAAGAAACGGGACAGATTATGGCACTGAAAGCAACCAAGAAGGATGAACCCGAGTCAAACTCAGAAGAAGATCAAGAAGCTTACATGGTAAGGAATTTTAGAAAATTCTTTAGATCTAACAAATTTAAAGAAATGCAGAACAGGAAAAATCAAAGAAATAGAAGAAGGTTCGATGCTACCATTGTCAAAAGGAAGGACACTTAAAAGAAGACTGCCCAGAACTCAAAAAGGAAAAAGGCAAGATGCCCAAGCAGAACAAGCACAAGACTCTAACTGCTACTTGGGATGACACCTCATTATCAGAATCAGAAATAAAAGAATATGTCAGACTAGCACTGATGGCAAGCCATGAAGAGCAAAGCACCTCAGAAGTCAGCATCGATGAAGGGGGACGACTTCAGATTAATGCAGCGAAGCAGGGGGAGAGTCAGGCTTCAAGTCTGATATGGTAAGTGAGGTATGCCTCTTACCTCCTGATCAAGGCTTCAACTCTATTTTGGTATGCAAAATCTATGTACAAGTTAAAAAATAAAAATGATAAATTAAAAATTGAAAACTTAGAAGTAAAAAATAATTTTAACAAAATCATGCCTGATAGAATATTTTGAAAAAGTAAAACTTGAATATGTTAAATTAAAAGAAGAAATAGAAAACTTGAAAAATACTGCATGTTCAAATATTTCTGTTCTTAGAAACTATAGAGGATTAAACTGGTACTATAGATTTCACAAAGGTCAGATCAGAAAAGTAACAAAATCTTATATCCCTAGAAAATATCTGATTAACCCTGTAGGAAGGAACCTATATTGGGTTCCAAAAGCTTATTTAAATTAAAAAGTGAAATTAGACTTAGGGTTTCAGGTAGAAAATTAAATATTTGAATTCATTAAAAGGTTTTGTCTAGAAGTGGTTGATGATCCAATAACCAAGAAGGTCTAATGCATCGCCACAACTTGAAAGCCAATTTCTAAATAAAATATTTAGTCGAGAAATTGATAAGCATGAAATAGTTAATTAAATTAAATACTTTCAATATTTGTGGAAGGTTTAACATTTGTTAAAAAAAAATTTTAAAAAAATGCAAACTTCACTTAAAAACTTTTTCAAATTTCACTTAAAAATTTATCTTTACAAAATTCATTTAAATTGTTTTTGTTAAAAAAAAATTGTGCTTAACCTAATTTTTTTTTATTAAATTAAAAAAAATTACTTAGAAATTTTTTGAAAATTTCTACAAAAAATTAATTCTTTAAATTTTTTTGGAAATTATTTTTTACATGTTAGACTTAGAAAATTTTTTTCTTACTTAAAAAAAATCTTTTTAGAAATTCAAGGTTTTTTTTTAAAAGTTGCCTTTAGATTTTTATTATACCCCATTTTTTATGTGATCAAAGGGAGAGAAGAAAAAGATTAAGTCTAGGGGGAGGTAACTTAAAATTAAATTTCCCTACTTTTGTGCTTTATTCTAAAATTTATTTTTGCTTTAACTTTATTTGTTTACACCTTAACTTGGGTTGCTCACATCAAAAAGGGGAGATTGTTGGAACCCCAAGGTAGTTTTGATGTGATCAAACAAGTTAAGTTAGGTCCCATTTGGTTTAACCCCTGTGTCTAAGTGTGAAGGAGCTTAGGAGCACATGAAGTCGAGCGAAAGATGCGGCTAGCGAGAAGGACGGTATGGGAGAGACTTGACGAGCTCGGTGCGTCCGAGGGACGAGGTGACTTGGAATAGTACATCGGTGGACTGTACACGACGTTCGAGGGATGAGAAGCCGGGGAGGAAGGCTGCTCGAGGAGAAAGCCGAAAATTGGGTTTGGGTGAACCCTATTCTGGATGGGCGAGATCACCCAAGTGAGCGGAACCGGAGTGGAAGACCCGGACCGAGATGAGAAGAACTAGAGCAGAGGGCCCGGATCGAAAAAGTCAGCTATGTTGACTTTTATGGGTACGGGCGCCCGAAGCCATTCCGAGCGCCCAAAGTCTGGGCGCCCGGAACCTCAATCTTATCAGGTTTGACGTGTCTATTGACCGACACGTCGGGGATAGAATTCTATCTCACTCCAAGCACTCAGAACCCTTCCAGACGCTCGGAATAGTGCTATAAATATAGCTCTGATTTCAATAATTCAAACAACAACTTGTAATTCTATTCTTTCTATTCTACTATTATGTGCGAGCTATTAACGTTGTAAGAGGCTACTCCGCTTGAAGGAGATCTTCAGAAAAGTACGCTTTATTTTCCTTGGATTAGAAATCTCCTTATTGCAAACCAAGTAATTCTCCTTGTGTCTTTGTCCTTTTAATTAGTTTTTTTATTATTACAAGTGTTCTTAATTAAGCTATAAAGTCGAGAAAGGGTTAAGTTTGTTTTTGCAGGGCAATTCATCCCTCCCCTCTTGTCGGCCACCAAGGGACCAACACTACCTTCACTCCATTGAGTTTAAAGAAAAATTTGCTACAAGGTTTGTAAGAACCCTTAATCACGCGGCCAAAGGAGCGGTCCAGTAATTGTGCAAGGGAGGATATCTATCAAAGGAACCTCCTTTATCATTTATAGATCAGGACTAACTTCTTGAGGGGCTTCCAGAGGATATCTTGAGTAAATTTGATTAGTGTATCTACGTTTTTTATGATGTAACCATAGGTTTTTGTGAAAAGGATTTCAAAAGTTAACTATTGAGCTACACATTAAGTAGTATTAAATAGTACCTATATCCTTTATGTGCCCTTGCGATCTTCAGGACCACTAATGTACATCAATTTGTTTCACATGCCAGATACAGAAATTGTTGGAGGATCGGTGACCGGCTTGAAGGGGGGTTAGATAGACGGCACCCCCAAATCGTTAGCTTCCTATACTATTGTTAGCTTGCGCAGCGGAATACAAATAAAAATAAACAAGCTAAACTAAATACAAGACAAAGAAAGGAAATGCAAACCAAACCGCTAACACGTTCGATGTAACGTGGTTCGGAGATGATGCTCCTACTCCACGACGTGTCCGTAAGGTGGACGATCCCTCAATCCGTTGGTGGATTAGTCTCCGGAAACTCCGGCTAGCTCAAACCTCCTTGTGGGTGGAGAAACCTCACCACAAACTCACCAAGACCTCTTGGACACAAGGGAAACCTTGAGCACTTTTATGACTACTAATTAGGCTTTAACCAAGTCTAATTTCGTCGTCTTGGCCGGCCATACCAAGCTCCTTCTTATAGAGCTTGGAACAAATCAGAACCTGATTTGCTCGTTACCAGTCGACTGGTCCTTGCACCAGTCGACTGGTCCTTGCACCAGTCGACTGATGCCAGCCCAACGGCTATCTCAACGGCTATCTGCTACAGTGCATCAGTCGACTGGTCCATGCACCAGTCGACTGCTACAGTGCGCTACAGTATGCTACAGTAACTGCTACAGTGCCGCTACAGTAAACCCCTAAAGCTAGGATTTTACTCAAAGTACAATCTCTCATGCACTCGTACCCTCACCCTTACGACTCATTTGATGCTTCTTTTGCAGCTTTGACTTCTTGCCTTCAAGCCTACTTCCTTTGGCTCTCGTCCCTCGGATGCATCCAAGCCCGCGGCTCGTCCCCAATGCCATCCTTCGCGTATGCCTCGAAGTCGCTTCCCTCGGCCCTTGTCCTCGCTGCCTTGTCCACGGTCCCTCGGATGCTCCATCCTTCACCGGACCCGAAGCCGTCAACCTGAGTCACATGTGTCACCTGCAGTCCTGCACAACTCAAGTACACATATCAAATAACAAGGGTAAACCTAACTTAAACCCTTTGCCCAAACACCAAAACACATGGTCCCACGAACCATTGGGATTGCTCCAACAATCTCCTCCTTTTTGGTGTTTGGCAATACGTTTAAGTTAGGGAAAACATATAGCAAATAAACATGCTAAAAACAATGGACTTACGAAGCCAAGGCTACACACTTGGACTTACTCCGCCGGATGGACTTACATTGCCAAGGCTACACACTTGGCAACCGCCGAATGGACTTACGTTGCCAAGGCTACACACTTGGACTTACACAGCCAAATGGACTTACATTGCCAAGGCTACACACTTGGCAACGGTCGAATGGACTTACGTTGCCAAGGCTACACACTTGGCAACCGCCGAAACAATGCACCAAGAATTGGAACCTATCACAAGGCTCCCCCTACACCTAAGCTCCCCATTGAGCTAGGATTTTCCCACAGGGCTTTTTAAGAACCTATCCCAAGGCTCCCCCTACTCAAAGGCACTTTCAGGTTTTCCCAACTAAACCTTACTTCTCCCCCTTTGCCTAACATCCCAAAAGTTCTCCAACAATATCTCAATTGTTGAAAACTTGTCATCTAAATTTACCCTAAACTCATGTATTAATCCCCCTTGGATCCCATACATCTAAGCGAGTTGACATGGTCACAAACTAATGCTGAAAGTAATTTCAGACTGGTATCAGTCGACTGCCCCAAGTACCAGTCGACTGCCCCCTTCGACACAACCTTACAGAACCATTCTGTGGTCGAAAAACACTGTTACCAGTCGACTGGTATCGGCACCAGTCGACTGGTATCGATAAAATGAGCTTACAAAGACATTTTGTGCTAAAAAACATTGTTACCAGTCGACTGGTATCTGTACCAGTCGACTGACACCCTATTTCTGAAAAAATCAGCCTTTTCAGGCCAACTTCAGAAATGCACCAGAAATTCCCTAGATCTCCAAAAATTCTCAAATTTTGTGGAGAGGTCTATTGTACCCTTGTCTACTTGGGAAAAATACATTATAAAATGTATCTATCACCAATCCCAAGATTGACACAAAATCCAAAACTAGCTAAATTGTTCAATTGAACCTTGACCTAAAGTCCTAGTTTTGACTTCCTCTTGATGTATTTGCCCAAACCAACTCACAATGCATCCCTAGAATTGGTTTACATGGCATCTATACATCCAAAACCAATTATCACGCTATATGACCCCAAATGTCATATTTCTTGCATGAAACACAAACCATGTGTGCCAAATCCCTAGGTTTGAGACTCAAATCCATCTCTAAACCTTTTGGCACACTCCATGGCTCCTCTAGACTCCCAAGTAGTACCCACCTGAGATCCATTGGCCATGGGTCCCAAATTGACTCTTAGAGCTCCCCCTAGAGCTCTTTGCCTTAGCCACCTCTCTAGGTGACTCATCCACAATGGCTAGGCCACATCGGTTCACCCCCGGTGACACTTGGCCTACAAACGTAACTTTCTTAACCTTGGACACCTTGTCCTTGGTTAATTTCTTCTTACCATTAAATGACTTTCCCTTGCCATTTATTGGTTTCTCCTTGCCATAGTCATATGCCACCCTAGCATAAGACTTTCCCTTAGCTTTGGAGGACTCTCCCTTGCCATGATCATTTGCCACCCTAGCATATGAACTCTCATTGGCCTTGGAGGGACTAGATCGGTATCCCAAGCCCGATCTATCATTGTTGGGTCTTTGGCTACCCAACATCATCCTTAATTCCTTAGATCCAACATTGAATCTCTTAAGGAATTGTTCTAACTTATCAAGCTTTCCCCTTAAAGCTTGATTCTCCTTCTCTAGGTTTCTAACCCTAGAGTTAATTTGTCTAAATTGGACATTCCTAGACCTACCCTTCCTAGGCATATGTCTTCCCTTCTTGGGATTAATGCCTTAGGTCTCCTTAGGTCTATTGTTTCTAGATTTTTCATGCATAGATTTCCTAGGGTTTTGATCGATATTTACCCTATTCCTATCATGATATTTAAATCCAAAATTTTGCATGGGTAAATAATAAGAATTATTCCTAGCATGAATGGAGGAATTTAAATTTGACTTCAAATTTAAACTAGGGTTTACCTTACCCTTTACCTTTGGAGCTCCCCCTTGACTTGAGCCTCCATTCTTCCTCCATTTCTTTTTCCACATCTTCAAATGCACCAATTTCTTGAGCTCTCCCTTCCTTGGGCATTTGGTGTGGTAGTGACCCATTTCTCCACATGTGAAGCATCTAATGTGCTTCTTCTCTTTCTTCTTCCTACAACTCAAATTAGATACAAAATGAATTGACTTGAGTTTAGGATATACCTCTTTCTTACCCAAAGGACATCTACTCTTGTAGTGCCCCTTTTCATTACACCCGAAGCACACAATGTGATCTTTTGAATTTGCTTCGGCGGAGGTGCTCACTAGGTTGACTTCTTCCAAGATTTCTTCTTCATTCGTCTTGGACTCTTCTTCAACCCTTGAGGATGTTGATAATGCTTCATCTTCCTTCTCCTCCTCGGATGTTGAGCATGGCTCAACTTCCGTTTGCTCCTCCTCAACTTGAGCAATTAAACCCATCTCCTTGGGTTCTTCTTTTCTTGTGTAGGTTTAGGTTCTTCTTGTAGAACCATCTTCACCTTGCTCCACAACTCGTGGGCGTTCTTATACTCACCTACACCATTTATCACATGATTAGGCAAAATATCAATCAATATAGATATTACCTTTGAATTTGCCTCCGATCGTGTGGTTTGCTCTTCCGTCCAATGTCGTGGTCGGAGTCTTTTTCCCTTCTTGTCTCTTGGGACTTCGAACGGGTACTTGATCACCATCATTGTATCCCAATCCGTGTCGAAGAAAACTTCCATCTTCATCATCCAAAATGAGATGTCCCCAAGGCTTCCTCCTTCAAACTTTGGAGGGACAATCAAGTCGGCCATCTTCTTATGCGTTGCTCTTCTCGACGGTTAGTCCGGTGAAGAGCGGCCTTGCTCTGATACCACTTGTTGGAGGATCTTGCGGCCGGCTAGAAGGGGGGTTGAATGGACGACGCCCCCAAATTGATCGCTTTCTACGTATTTGTTAGTTGCGCAGCGGAATACAAATAATACAACACAAATATGAAAGCTAAATACAAATACAAGAACAAGAGAGCAAACCGCTAACACGTTCGTTTACGTGGTTCGGAGATGATGCTCCTACTCCACGACGTGTCCGTAAGGTGGACGATCCCTCAATCCGTCGGTGGATTAGTCCCCGGAAACTTCGGCTAGCTCAAACCTCCTTGTGGGTGGAGAAACCTCACCACAAACTCACCAAGACCTCTTGGACACAAGGGAAACCTTGAGCACTTTTGTGACTACTAATTAGGCTTTAACCAAGTCTAATTTCGTCGCCTTGGCCGGCCATACCAAGCTCCTTCTTATAGAGCTTGGAACAAATCAGAACCTGATTTGCTCATTACCAGTCGACTGATGCCAGCCCAACGGCTATCTCAACGGCTATCTGCTACAGTGCATCAGTCGACTGGTCCATGCACCAGTCGACTGCTACAGTGCGCTACAGTAACTGCTATAGTAAACCCCTAAAACTAGGATTTTACTCCGAGTACAATCTCTCATGCACTCGTACCCTCACCCTTACGACTCATTTGATGCTTCTTTTGCAGCTTTGACTTCTTGCTTTCAAGCCTACTTCCTTTGGCTCTCGTCCCTCGGATGCATCCAAGCCCGCGGCTCGTCCCCAATGCCATCCTTCGCGTATGCCTCGAAGTCGCTTCCCTCGGCCCTTGTCCTCGCTGCCTTGTCCACGGTCCCTCGGATGCTCCATCCTTCACCGGACCCGAAGCCGTCAACCTGAGTCACATGTGTCACCTGCAGTCCTGCACAACTCAAGTACACATATCAAATAACAAGGGTAAACCTAACTTAAACCCTTTGCCCAAACACCAAAACACATGGTCCCACGAACCATTGGGATTGCTCCAACAGAAATAACATCAAGCAAAATAACCCAAATATTTATTCCCAACCGGATATTCGAGTCAAACAAAGGTATCTCCTCCATACTAAATCTTCTGACATAATATTGTGCTGGGCGAACATAATGAGTTTCTGGCTTAAATAAGAAACCAGATGATTGTATGATACCAGAGGAAATCAATAAACTAGACTCTTAGAAAGCAGCTTATAATGAATTTTTAACCAAAATAATAACCTGACTAGACAAATGTTGTCAATCGAAATAACCAGGTCGGATAAGTATATAAGTATCTCATAATAAATTTTTGGATTGCATATTGAATCAGGGGAAATATGACGTCGAGCGAAGAATATATCATATGTAAGCATTTACTAATGAATTTTCAGGCTGACCAATAATCCAGCTAGACATACAGTTCCGAGCAAAATAGATGGATCAAATATTTATAAGTAGTTCATAATGAATTCTTAGACCGAGTAATGAACCGGTCATACATGTGATGCCGGGCAAAATAAACATGTTGGATATTTGTATCTTTCATAATTTCTAGAAGGGGTATGATTTAAAGTCATACTTCAACAGTATGAAGTTTAAAGCCTCCGATCATCTGTTTGAAATGGCTCATCCAGTGTAAGGTTTAAAGTTTTCGGTCATCCAAGCGACCGGTCGACTATAAGGTTTAAAGTCTCCGACCGTTCAAGCGACCGATTGATTATAAGGTTTAAAGTCTTCGGCTGTCCAAGCGACCGATCAACTGTAAGGTTTAAAGTCTCTGATCGTCCGAGCGACCAATCGATTGTAAGGTTTAAAGTATCTAGCAGTCCAAACAACTGATCGACTATACGGTTTAAAGTCTCTGACCGTCCAAGCGACCATTCACTGTAAGGTTTAAAGTCTCCGACCGTCCAAGCAACCGATCGTCTGTTGAAGGAGAATAGATCCACTTGCTCGGGAGATTGTATGGACTTTTTAGATAATGTTGCCTGAAATTTTCATTAATTGTACAAGAAAGTTAGGTAAAGTACATGAATAGGTTACATGCGTACCTGTTAGGTTCTGTAAGGTTGTAAGTGATTAGCACTCCAAGGTCTATCCAATCTTCAACCTTTAGTATTTTTGAGATAATAAGAGCCCAAGGCGAGCTTTTGTACCACCCTAAAGGGTCCGCCCTATTGTGGCTCTAGTTTATTAACATCTTCGACCGGCTTGACACGCTTCCACACCAGATCACCCACTTGAAATAATCTATAAATAACTCTTATGTTATAGTTCTGTCTCATTCTTTGGCAATATGATATAAGTCGAGATGCTACCTTATCTCGTACTTCTTCTATTAAGTTGAGCTCCATAAGATGTCGCCCATCATTATCTTCATCATATAAATATCTTCGGTCGGACTCCATGTCGATCTCAATCGGGACTACTACTTCACCACCATATACTAAATGAAAAGAAGTTATACCTGTTGATTCCTGGGGAGTTGTACGATATGCCCATAACACACTAGCTTCGTTTTCAATCCTCGAATAATCTCTTTGTTCGTCACTTCTGCTTGCCCTTTACTCTGTGGATAAGCTACAGAGGTAAAAGTTTGCATGATACCATACCCCAAACACCATTCTCAAATTCTTCTTCCCTAAAACTATCTTCCATTATCAAAAACTAACTTGTACGAAATGCCAAATCTGTAAATAATATATTTTCATAAAAACTTAATAACCGCTTGTTCAGTAATTTTGGTCAGTGGTTCAGCTTCTACCCATTTGGAGAAGTAGTCCACAACAACTAGTAAAAACCTTCTCTGAGCCGGTGCTATAGGAAATGGTCCTACTATATCCATACCTCATTGATCAAAAGGACAAGATACCATAGAGGTCTTCAGTAATTCAGTAGGATGATGAGGAATATTATGATGTTTTTGACAAGACAAACATGTTCTCACAAGATGAGCAGTATCAGCTTGCAAAGTGGGACAAAAATATTCTGCTAATAATATTTTTTGGCAAGAGACCAACCTCCCATATGATTACCACAAGAGCCTTGATGCGCTTTCAGCAGAATATACTGTATATCTTCTCGTTCAAGACATTTGAGTAAAGGATTTGTAAAGCTGGTCCCTAATCATAGTGAACCGGCCAGCCCTTTTCTTAAATACCCGTACTTACTCTCCATCAGCTGGTAGAATACCTTATTGTAAGAATAAGATAATTGGCGCACTCCAATCACTTTATAATTTTAAATCAGTCCGCCTCTCAATGCAAGCTACCAATAATGACTGCTTCATAGGCTTATCCAAATTCCAAGGAATTATGATAGAGGCTAATTTAGCTAACTCATCTACTATTTAATTGTCTGAACGGGGAATTTTTATATAACTACTTCTTGGAATTCGGCCTTCAGCTTACTAAATGCCTCTGCATATAGCTTAAGCCTTTCGTTGTTGTTGATCTTAAAATTACCAGACAACTATTGAGTTGTCAGTTGAGAATTAGAGTATATTAAAACCTGAGCGGCTCCTAACCCCGCTAGTAGTGCCTTATATTTTACTTCATTATTAGTAGCTTGATAATTTAACCAAACGGATAACTGCATTCGCTTTTCTCTAGGAGATATCAGCGGAATACCAGCTCCACTACCCTGCCTAATAGAGGATCCATCTACATAAATTTTCCAAGTTTCTTCAATTTCAAGACCTTGTATTTCTATTATAAAATCGACCTGGGCTTAGGCCTTGATAGCCGCTCGAGACTGATATTGTATATCATATTCACTGAGTTCGATCATCCTTTTAATAAATGGTTCAAAAAATACATAGATTGTTGCTCTTTCCCCTCTTGTCTCACCGACACCGACCTAACAACATATTCATTGGCTGACAAATAAACCCATAAAGTTTCACCCACTGTTAGTTTAGCTAGTATAGGAAGGGTAGACAGATAATTCTTCAGCTCTTTAAATGTCATGTTGCAATTATCATCCCATTGGAACTTGCTCACTCGACGAAGTATCTTGAAGAAGGGTACGCTTTGATTAGCTGACTGGGAGATGAAACAAGATAGAGTAGTAATCCAGCTAGTCAATCTTTGTGCCTCCTTCAAATTGCGTAAAGGAGCCAGATCTTGCAACGCCTTTACTTTGCTCGGGTTAGCTTCTATCCCTCGTTCAGTTACCATATAGCCCAGAAATTTCCTACTCTTAGGTCCAAATAAACATTTGTTGGGATTGAGTTTCAGCCCATACTGCTTAAAGTTCTGCAAGTTTCTTCTATCCACACATAGATCTGCAGCTTGAAGGGACTTAATGAGGATATCATCCACATAAACTTCCATGTTTCACCCAATTTGCTTTTTAAAGACTTTGTTCATAAACTTTTGATAAGTAGCTCCTGCATTCTTTAGTCCAAAAGATATAATATTATAATAGTAAGTGCCTTTAGCAGTTATAAAGATAACATTTTCTTGATCATCCTTGGCGAGCAGAACTTGATGATACCCTTAATAAACATCCGGCATAAATATAAATTCACAACTAGTAGTAGAATCTACCACTTGATCAATACGAGGCAATGAATAATAATCTTTTGAGTAAGTTTGGTTAAGATCTCTGAAGTCAATACACACTCTCCATTTGTTTCCAGGTTTAGAAACCAGAACAACGTTAGCCAGCTAGCTTAGAAATTGCACTTCCCATATATATCCCGCATTCAATAGCTTGTGCAACTCTTCTTTAATGATTTTGTTCTTGTTAGGACCCTTGACAGCCGGCTAGAGGGGGGGGGGGGTGAATAGCCCTTGCACAAAACAAGCAAAAATATCTTCCTCAAACTTATAACTTAATATAACTCTTGCATAAACCAAATAAGAAATAAACTGAAAAAGAAAGAGACACAGCAAATTACTTAGTTATAACTGGGGATGTTGTTAATTCAAGGTGAAAAAGCACACTAACAAAATCTCCTCTAGGTGGAGAAGCCTCTTACAACATTCAAAGCTCACAAAGCAAAGCTAAACTCTAACAAACTAAAGCACAAGTATTGTTTCAAACTATTCTGCGTTGTTGTTTAGCTTTGGGAGAAAGGCTGCTTATATAGCCTTACTCGGGGCACCTAGAAGGGTTCCAGGCGCCTCGAGGAGGATAAAATTTTATCCCCTTCACAACAGATCGCGGTCAAGCGGGATCCGAATAAACTTCAATTTCAGGCGCTCAGATCAGGAAAGTTAACAGAGTTGACTTTTTCAGTCCGGGCCTTCCACTCCTGTTTCACTCACCTCGGTCCAGGTCTTCTGCTCCGGTTCCTCTTAATTGGGTGATCTCGGTCATCCAGAATAAGGCTCACCCGAACCCAACTTCCAGCCTTCTCGAGAAAGCTTTCGCTCTTGGCTTCTCGCCCCTCACAAACGCCATGCGCCTCCTTCTCGTCCACTCGCGTACTCTTTCGCAGCACCTCATCCCTTAGACGCACCGAGCCTGTTGGCTTTCTCCCATGCCGTCCTTCTCGCTAGCTGTGTCTTTTGCTCGATATCCTATGCTCCTAAGTTTCTGCACACTCAAACACAGGATTAAATACAACAGGACCTAATCTAACTTGTTTGATTACATCAAAACAACCCTAGGATACCAACAATCTCTCCTTTTTTGATATGAACAACCCAAGTTAAGTTAGGGTAAACTAACATAAAGTAAAAGCAATAAATTTGTAATTAAAGTACAAAAATTAAGAAAGTTAAAACTACCTCCCCCTAGACTTAATCTTCCCTTCTCCCCCTTTGATCACATAAAAAATGGGGTGCCAAAAGAAATCTAAGGGTAAATGTTTCAAAAAAATAGGAAAGTGTTTAGTTAAAAAAAAAAAAAATCTGATTTTCAACATTTTGAAAAACTTATCAAGTTTTTGAAAACTTTGAAACTTTTGAAAATTATTTTGATATCACTTAGAGAAAATTTGCAATAAGTTTAGAAACTTTAAGTTTTACAAAAAAAAAATCTAAGTAAAATTTTCTAAGAAGAAAAAATTTTCTAAGTTAAAAACACTACAAAAATGTTTGAGTAACTATTTAAAGCATTATTTAATTACAATTAAATACTTTATCAGTTAGTTAATTTGATATTTTATTTCATTAATTGACTTCTAGACTATGGTTAGACACTAGGCCTTCTTGATTATTGGAGCAACAACCACTTTCTAGACAAAGTCTCTTAAGGAAATTCAAACATTTAATTTTCTCGTTGAAAGCCTTAAGTCTAATTGAACTTTTTAATTTATACAAGTTTTTAGAACCCAATATAGGCTCCTTCCTACAAGATTAATCAGAAATTTTGGGGGAACATAACTTTTGAGAATTTTTCTAATTTGACCCCTATGAAATCTAAGATACCAACTTAGTCTATTATAATTTTGGGTTTTAACATTTAAGCATGTATGATTTTTTAAGTTTTCTACTTGTATTTTTAATTCATCATTTTCCAATTTTAACTTTTCAAAATCTTCTAATAGGCAAGATTTGTCTATAATTAATTTTAATTCTTTATTTTTTTTTCAAATTTGCAACAGTCTTTAGATAATAACTTAATAAATTTAAATAACTTATCAGGAGGAAGAGATCGTACCTGACTTACCTTGTCGATCTAGTTATCCGTAGCTCCCCCTGAACTGCTGTTTTCTTTCAATGTCGCTCCCCCTTCATCGATGCTCTTGATGCTCATTTTAGATGAGCTTGCTTTGTTTTTGTCATCTTGATGGCTTGCCATTAATGCAAGTCCGGCAACAACTTCAACTTCTAATTTGGACGACAGTTCATCCCATGTCGCCTTTAGCATCTTATACTTGTTGGTTTGGATAGGCTTCTTGTTCTTCCCTTTGTCCTTGTCCTTGATCTTTAACTTAGGGCAGTAGTCTTTAACGTGCCCTTCTTCGTTGCAGTGGAAGCATTTGATTGTTCTTTTCTTTCTACCCTGTAGATGGTTAGTTTTTCTAGATTTAAATAATTTTTTAAATTATCTTACCATCATTACCGTTTCTTCGTTGTCCAGAGAGGATTCTGAATCTCGTTCGTTCTTCCTTGCCTTAAAGGCAACGTTGTGCTTTGGCTCTTTCTTTAGATCTACACATTTCATTTCATGGACTACAAATGTTGAAAACATTTCTTCTATGGTAACAGAATCTAAATCTTAAGAAATATAGTAAGCATCTACTAATAATGCACACTCAATAGATCTAGGAAATGCATTAAGCGCATACCTTAGTGAATCTCGGTTGCTTATCTTTTCTCCGAGATTCGTGAGTCTGGTGATTAGTTTCTTCATTCTCGAGTAAAGATGTGCAATGGTTTCTTCTTCTTCCAGTTTTATGTTGCTTAACTAATTCCTTAGTAGATCCCGTCTCGCGAGCTTGGCTTCGGACATCCCTTCATGTAGCTCAAGGAACTTCTCCCAAAGCTCCTTTGTTGAGTCGTAGGCACTGATCCGGTTGAGTTTTTGTGGCAATAGGACCCTCAGCAGATGGAACTCTGCTTTGTCGTTTACCATGAAGTCCTCCTACTCCTTCTTCGTCCACTAGTATTCTTCCTTTCCTTAGGGTGCTATAAAATCGAATTTCATTATTAAAAGTAATTCAAAGTCAGTTTTAAAGAATACCTCCATTTTCTTTTTCCAACTCACGAACTCCTCCTCGAAGTTCGGTGGATAGATGTTCGATTCGGCCATCTCATGTGCTTCGTTCGGCGGTTAGTCCTCTTGAAGCGTCCTGGCTCTGATACCACTTGTTAAGACCCTTGACGACCGGCTAGAGGGGGGGTGAATAGCCCCTGCACAAAACAAGAAAAAAAATACCTTCCTCAAACTTATAACTTAATATAACACTTGCATAAACCAAATAAAAAATAAACTGAAAAGAAAAAGGCACAGCGAATTACTTGGTTACAACTGGAGAGGTTGCTAATCCAAGGCGAAAAAGCATATTAATAAAATCTCCACTGGGCGGAGATGCCTCTTACAACATTCAAAGCTCACAAGCAAAGCTAAACTCTAACAAACTCAAGCACAAGTGTTGTTTCAAACTATTCTGCATTGTTGTTTAGTTTTAGGAGCAAGGCTACTTATATAGCCTTGCTCGGGGCGTCTGGAAGGGTTCCAGGTGCTTGGAGGGGGATAAAATTTTATCCCCTTCGCAATGGATCATGATCAAATGCAATCCAGATAAACTTCAATTCTGGGTGCTCGGAAGGGTTCCAGGTGCCCGGAGTCCAGAAGGGTTTCGGGCGCCCGGAGTCCGGAAGGGTTCAAAGCGCCTGAACTAGGAAAGTCAATTGAGTTGACTTTTTCAGTCCGGGCCTTCCACTCCGATTTTGCTCGCCTCGGTCCGAGTCTTCCACTCCGGTTCCTCTTGCTTGGGTGATCTCGGCGATCCTGAATAAGGCTCACCCGAACCCAACTTCCGGCCTTCTCAAGCAAGCTTCCGCTCCTGGCTTCTTGTCCCTCGGAAATGCCACGCGCCTCCTTCTCATCGGACTGCATACTCTTCCGTAGCACCTCATCCCTTAGACACACCGAGCCCGTTAGCTCTCTCCCGTGTCGTCCTTCTTGCTAGCTACATCTTTTGCTCGATATCCTGTGCTCTTAAGTTTCTGCACACTTAGACACAAGATTAAACACAACAGGACATAACCTAACTTATTTGATCACATCAAAACAACCCTGGGGTACCAACAGTTCTGATCGGCTCCAAAATCTCTCTTCCTTTTCTTGACCGGGCGGGTATCAGGGTAGACATGTAATACATACTCCATGACTGCAGGAGGCACACCCATTACTTCCTTGGGGATCCAGACAAATACATCACTATTACTTGTCAAGCAGCTAAACCAGCTCGGCCTTGAGGTCGGGAGTTAAGTCAGCAGCTATGTGAGTGGTGGCTTCTGGTCGACTAGGTTGAATCTGCACTTCTTCCTTTTCTTTATATACTAGGACAGACGACTTTTGTTAAATGGAATTGACCTCCATTCTTTGGATTTTCGGGCAGCATTAGCCTCCATCTTCACTATTTCCACATAGCACTTTCATGCTACCAGTTGGTCGCCTTTTACCTCCCTTAGTTGATTATCGACTAAAAATTTTATCTTGTGACAGAAGGTTGAAACGACCACCCAACATTCATTAAGGGACAGTTGGCCCAAGATGACATTGTAGGCTAAAGGTACGTTCACCACCATAAAGATTGATCAGCGTGTCCACATTAGGGGTTCCTCCCCAAGGGATACAACCAATTTGATTTGGCCGAGCGGTTGGACTTCATTGCTTATAAACCCATACAAAGGAGTTGACATGGGATGGAAGTCGCTCGGGTCAATCTGCAACTGATCAAAATCTTGCTTGAAATAATGTTAACGAAGCTACTTGTATCAATAAAAGTGCAAGAAATATTATAATTGGCTATAATAGCCTTAATTATCAATGCATCATCATGAGATACTTCTACCCCCTCTAGATCTTTGGGCCCAAAACTTATGTCTGGCCCACCCGCTCATTCAGCACTACATCCAACTTCATGGATCTCTAAGCATCAAGCGTGTGACTTTCTCGCTCGATTGGGATCACCATCAGTCGGCCCTCCAGCTATCATGTGAATATTACCCTGAGCAACGTTATTGCAATTTTCTTCTTGTCGGGCAGATGATTGTTCTTGTTGTGCCCGGGCAGGCCCTTGAACTTGCTCGGCTGGGAGTTATAAAGTTGCTGGATATGGTTCAGTCACTCAATACTCAATCTTGAGTGGGCTATTTTGTCGTCGATACAGTCGATGATTTGGTGCTGAGGAACATTGATGATATCTAGGATTACCTTCTCACTGATTTCGTAGAGTATAACACTCCTCTATATTGTGAGTAGTTGTTTGATGATACGTGCACTACTTTTGTGAGGCCTCTCAAGGAACCCCCATAGGTTGTACGACTTGAGGTCGTGGTTCTAGATGACGATATCGAGGGTCCGCACGAGGTCCTTTAGGCGGAGGAGCAGGTGCTACGAGGTGCTCGGGGGCAAGGGCAGGTGTGATAACCTCCTTCTTCCGGGCAGCCTGAGCCTCTTCCACATTAATAAATTTAGTTGCTTGTTCAATCAATAGATCAATCTAACCAGATCCTTAAAGAAATCATTATCATTAAGTCCCTAAGAAAAAGAATTTACTAGAATCTCTGTGGTGACCGTGGGAACATTCATGGTCACCTGATTGAACCTCTTGATATATGCTCAAAACAACTCCTTAGGCCACTATTTAAGGGAGAAGAGACTCCAAGGGGTATTGTGGTATCGCCAATTGCTAGAGAAGTGATGAAGAAATACCTTACGGAAATTCTTGAAGCAGTGGATGGAATTATTTGGAAATCGCTTGAACCATCGCTGGGTTCATTAATTGTTGAAGAAGGGAGGCATGCTCAAATTTGAGGAGATGATCCTCTAGGCCAGTAGTTCCTAAATATTCCCCTATATTTAAGTTCTGATAACGCTTGGGCAACAGATAATCCAACACCCTCTAAGAAAATGGAGTAGCCACTTGCTCTAGGGAACTATCACTGGCCACCGCCTTTTCTCTATACCCCTCTCACACATGTACCTCTCCAAAGAACTCCTGAGGTATTATTCCTTGACCCAACTGTTCTAATGGTGTGAGAAAAAGAACTCAGGGGCATCGAGTGGTGAGAGAGGCACAGGAGGCAAGCGAGCAAGACCCTCCTCCTGAACCCTTCTTTCCCTTTGATGAGCGGTCGTTGATGCTTCCGGATTTGGTGGTGGCAACATACCACCAATGTTGGCTTGTTATTGTTGTTGGAGTAGTTTCTAACTTCTTGCATTAAGGTTATGGTATTGAGTTTTCCAACTTCTTCCATTGCAAAGCTTCAGATCTAGGCAAGGAGTTCCCATAGATGATACCAAATTTGATCCTATCTAAAGATGATGAGACGACACGCTGGCTCTGTTAGGTGATGGTTCGATGAACAAGGAGCTTCCTGAGATCTGAAGAGAACTCCTCAACAATCCTGCGCACAGTGAGACAAGCCAACAAGAATTAGTGACCTAAGTTCGGGGTGGAAATCCTTGGCTAGGCCCTCTGACGCTCAACTCAGTCTCTTCTCTTGGAAAAGTCAAAGAAGAACAGTAACAGCGAATGCAGGAAAATAGGGTTCCAGATGCAAGTGCTTGTGTATCTTACCAACGAAGAGGATTCTCCTTTTTATACCACCTCACATAACCTCCGTGATCGTGAGGTGGTCCTTAGTTTATTAGAGTTTGTTAGAAGATGAGAGAAGTACAACATGGACTTCATGCAATAATCCTCTGAGGACTTCTTTATCGTTTATGACTTGCACCCCTAATGACATATGAGAAGGAGTGTATCGTTATAACTGATTAATGAAGAAACTTTGAGAGAATATTTCCCGACAAATCTAACATGTTGTCATAAGGTTGTTCGCTACTTGTATGCTAAATATATTTCGACCAATCATTAAGCTGATCGTATATTGAGAATACCGTCTATTGAATATCTTTCGGCTGATTGTTGAATCGACCGTATATTAAACATACCTTCTATTGAATTTATCCTAGCTGATCATTAAACCGATCATATATTAAGAATACCTTCTGTTGAATACCTTCCGACCAGTCGTTAAGCAATATATTGAGATTCTTATAAGGCTAAGTACCTCTAAGTTTGATAAACCCAATTTTATCGTGAAATGGGTGCAAATAAAATACCAAAATCCCTTTCTACACTAATGTAGTATAGGACAACTCGGATTTTATTTCACAAGGAATGTAACAAGTGAATTCTAATCTTAGGATTACATTTATTTATGAATGGGGGTTTGGGTTTTCAATTGCTAAAGCTACAACCAAAGAATGGAATTCAATGCAACCATCATGAATACAAATTCACTAAACTATGAACACGAAGGAAATAATGTCACAATGAAGTTATGCAACTAATGAAACTGAAATCTTGCTAATCTACATCACAAAACAATTCATGAAAGAATAAGGCAACTAATAGAAAACACACAAACTAAACTATGATCATGAAGCATTCATGAAAATATGAAGCATGAAAACTAAAGAACATGCTATTGATAAGAGATTGAAACAACCCATACTATAAATGCAAATCAACTCATGAAAATGGAAGCAATCTAATGACCTAATTCAATCTACTGAATTGAATGGAACAAGAATAGAATAGTAACATTTTAATACTTAGATGCAAATCAATTAATCTACTAAACAAACTATCAAGATCGAATGCATAGAGAATTAAACCAACATTCTTTCAACAATTCAATTACATGAATAAGGAAATACACTCAAATAATGGAGGACTCTACTGATCTGAATGATTCTTACAGAGCAAGTTAGGGTTTACCTAACTTGTATCATATTTGTATCAAATTTAGCCAAATGTGAAGATGAACAGAGGAAGTTGATCAAGATGTCACCTGCGAAGGATGAGGATGGATCACCGGATCTAGATAGAGCAGAAAAATCCCATAACCCTCCTCGGTGGTGGATGGATGATCACTCGTGGCCGACGGTGATGAAGGAAGTGGATCACCGATCTCTCTTTTGTGCCGAGAGGGAGGTGGAGATGGAGATGGAATTATTGGTACTTGCAATGAAGGTGGAGATACACACGGATGAGGAAGGAAAAAAAATCTTGACCTCAGTGGATGAAGAATAGTGAAGATCCGGTGGTCGACGTCGATGAAGCTCTGCGATCCCCCTTTCTTCTCCTGCGCCTCTCTGTTTTTAACATGATCTCTTTGTCAAATTGATGATCCCCTTTAATGTAGCTTCTCATTTCTTTTTAAATCTCATCAGATCTCAATCAACGGATGAGAATGCATCAGATCTCATTCAACGGTTGGATCACTTCAGATCTGGATCAAAAGCTCTAGATATTGATCAATGACCCTATTCTACTCTCTCTTTAACTTGGAAGGGATAGATCTCTGATGGGTGGCTCATATCTCTTTGGATCTTAGATGGACGACCTAGATTGCTTCAGAGCTTGATCTCCTCAATTAATATCATAATTGAGTCCAATTTGGATCAATCTGACTTGAGTCCATGACCGTTTTGATGCCTACAAATAATATATCAAAATATTATCATCAAATATCATAAATATGATATAATTTATAATTAAGTCCACAAATGAATACAATTCATGAAATATTATATTAATATGAAATTAACACATGAGAAGATTAAAAAGTATGCCTATATGAATCAAAATATAATGATCAAATGATGGTTATCAGGAGTCCGTTTAAGGGGAAAGGCTCTAAAGGGAGCCCAATAACAGGTAAGTTGATTGTGATAAAATAATAATGATTTGATGGGAATACTATAAGGGAAAATACCCCAAAGGAATCTCGTTTATGGGACATAACTCCAGAGGGAGCCCAATATCAGTTTCCATGCTAGGCCACGGTCTAGTGACGAGAGTTGATGATGCCCCGCTGCCATGTATCATAATTCTATAGCTGAGATTGATCAATCGACCATATAATGATAGCTAGTCACTGTCAACAATCCAACTTTGTCTTAAAAAGATTTTACGATATATGATCCTTTTTAGAAAGATGGTTGTGATAACCATATAAATACGTAAGTTGGTATTCATGAATGAGACGGGGGTTATGACCAGTGTCCTTAGCTCGGGAGCTCAGTAACCCTATGTAGTTATGTTTATTTTCATGCTTAGCTTATTTACGCACTGATGCTCATGATTAAGTCTATTCCTATGTGTATGTTTATGTCATGCAAGTATGCTTATGCCTATGTTTATGTACATGCTCATGATTATGTCTATTTCATGCTTAGTTTATTTACATGACTATGCTTATGTTTATGCTCATATGCCTATGTTGATGCTTATGCTCATGTCCATAATATGTCAATAGGTAAGTCCTAAGTTACCTAGCCTGGGTATCCCTTAGTACACTAGACTATATGCACTAACTAATGCATAACACGACTCACAGATTATAACTTTTTTCAGTAAAAAAGATAAATGAGGTAGGAGGCAATGACCAGTGAGCTAGTTTGGGACAATGACAGTACAACCCGAAGACCTTCCAGTCTAGTTTTCACATAACTAAATGTTTCCTTTTATAGAATAAGTTTAGGGACCATATGACCAATGTCAAATGTTACTAGTAGTTATTGTTACAAGTAATTTAGTTAAATTTAGAATATATATGGTGGTAGTATAATTATGATTCCGAACGTCTGTATGCTTGGACACGTACAAAAAAAAAGGGGGGGACGTTTCAGGTCCAGGGCTCCTCCAGAAAGGATAAAGTTTTATCCTTAACAACGGTACTGCTCGCTCAGTCTAGGGCGCCTCCCACCAAAAAGGTGCAAGGGTGCCTCCAATCCTGTTGGAGGCACCTCCCATAGAAATATTAGGACTTTCGGGCCGCAAAAACCGCTTTTTGCATTGCGGAAACCCCGAAGTTCTTAGCTACTGGATCCGTGGGAAGATTAAAATTTTTTCGTGTACATGTTTCCTATCCTAGATCTACACTAGATCTACAAGAAAGTGAGTTATACCTTTGAAGCGAAGCTCTTCGCAAATCCCGCTCGTCCAAGGTTCTTCGGATCTCAAGTGTGTTCAAGTGTACACACCTCTAGAAGTATCTGTTGGGACCTTAGATGGCTAGAGGGGGGTGAATAGCCTCTTTGAAAAACACTAAACACAAATCTCTTCAAGAACTTTGTTAGCACAGCGGAATTAGAAAACTAAAACAAGAAAGCACAGCACACTAACTCAGAGATTTACGAGGTTCGGGGATAACTTGCCCCTACTCCTCGGCGTGTCCGTAAGGTGGACGAATCCTCTTGATCTTTCGGTAGATCACACCCCGGAAGCTATCCGGCTAAAGGATTCTCCTTCTCGGTGGAGTAACCTCTCCACAAAGTCTTTAACAGCAGTAAGAAATTAAGCACAAGACTTACAGTAGTGGCTCAAGTGAAATGATCAAAGGAAGCTCACAGCCACAATCAGCGAAGAACAAGCACACTGCTTCAATCTTCCAGAGAGTTTTTCTCCACAGTGTTTTTCACAGCAAGAGCACAAAAAGCATTATCACGAGAGCCTCTCCTCTCCACCTTCATATGCCTCTCTGCTCTGTAACGGATCTCTGCCAAACCTGCAGCAAATCCCTGCAACCGTCCACGACGTCGCCAATCACGCTTCTTCCTTGTCTGATTGTCTCAGCTCCCACCAATGGCATCCTCGTTTCCACTGGTACCTCTGAGCTTGAACCTATCAGCACAAGTCAAGCTGATTTCGACCAAACGGCTGCCAGCAGATCGCAAACGAGACGTTGCTACCAAAACTGGTTTGTCCGCAGCGAGACACAGCAAAAGCTTTTTCGTCGCCTTCTACTAATGATCCTTAATTTGAATTCACCCAACATCAAGTAATCTGTAACCTGTAACTTCGAGAAAGCTTACAGCAGATGGTTAGAAACGAAATAGGTAAAAGCAATTGCGAATCAGAAGCAATAAGAGAAAGCGCATGCAAAACAAGCCATATTGTGGATCGGTCAGCAGACCGATCCACGCTTCTATTTATCGTCACTGATCGGTCTGGGGACCGATCAGGTGCTTGTCTGATCGGTCCCAAGACCGATCCACCCCTTCACGCGAATCTGGTAACGAAGCCTGATCGGTCTGGGGACCGATCAGGACTCAGCTGGATCGGTCCGTAAGACCGATCAGTATCCACTCAGCGCTACTGAGGATCATCTGATCGGTCCCCGGACCGATCAGTATACACTCAGTGTGCTACTGAGTTTTGCCTGATCGGTCCCCGGACCGATCAGTATACACTCAGTGTGCTACTGAGTGTTGCCTGATCGATCTGCAGATCAATCAGGCAACTGGATCGGTCTACAGATCGATCAGCCGTGCCACTGTGCCACTGGATCGGTCTGCAGACCGATCCAAAGCTGTGAGTCTCGAGTCAAGCTTCCAAGCTTGCTGCCCTCACCCCTGACGGTCCAGAGAGCGTGCTACCGAACCCTCTCCGACCATACATGCCAAGCTTCCACACTTGGACTTCCCAATTGCCTGGTTTCACTCACCAGGACTTTCCAATTGCCTGGCTTCACTCACCAGGACTTTCCAACTGCCTAACATCCCAGTTAGGACTTTCCCACTGCCTGGCTTCACTCACCAGGACTTTCCAACTGCCTAACATCCCAGTTAGGACTTTTCCACTGCCTGGCTTCACTCACCAGGACTTTCCCGTGCCAAGCTCCTCGCTTGGACTTTTCCCAATCAGGTCAATCAGGTTAACCAAGTCAACCTTGATTAGTAATTAATCTGAGTTAATTTAATATCTGATTCAAACTTAAATCAGTGTCAACATCAAAACAACATCCAGGTCAGACTGTATCAACAATCTCCCCCTTTTTGTTGTTTGACAACACAATTTAAGTTTAGATCAGAAAAACTCTCATATCCATAATTTCAGGGAAATTAAGATCTCCCCCTAAGATGGATATAACTCAGTTACCTTCTCCTCTTTTTTTATATTGATTCAAAGAGGTCAAATCGTCTCTAAACTTAATTATTCTCTCCCCCTTTGTCAAACACCGAAAAGGTGTAAAATAATGAATAAGACTGACAAGCACCTCCCCCTTTTAACCAATAACGCCTCAATCTTAATCCACAAAAAAAATATGGTATATGAAAAACAATGGCATATGAAACATCATAAGTGTATCATGAATAGTGAAGCATCATAAATAGCATGAATATAAGAAACACAGCTAACATCCAGTTCAGATAAATGTATCAAAGACATAGTATCAACAAAACAATCAAAACATAGAGAATGTCAGCCAACATCCTCATCAAGAGGATCATCCGCAGCATCAGCTGGAAGAGTGGAATCCTGAAGAGGCATGCTGCTGCCTGAGGGTAGCTCGCCCGCGGAGTGCTGAGGAGGTGGATGGCCGGCCATCCATCCTAGAAATGCCTGATGTGTCGCCAACTGCTGTCTCTGTAGAGTATCGAAGCGCTGATCAATCTGGAGGCGCAGGCCATCGAACTCTGCAGCCACCATCTCCTCGTGGCGGTCAAACCGGCTCTCCAGCTCAGCGATCTGCCAGCGCAGATCTGGATCCTCCTCGCCATATGCAGCAGCAGCAGGAGGACGAGCAACCTGTCGTGGAAGTGGTAGCTCACCCAGTGCCCTCCCATCCTTCCACCTAACCGGCCCATCCTGACTTAGGATTCCGGACTTGGAAAACGCACGTTTCCCAAGTCGACAATCCTGCCTGACCATCTTCACTATCCTCCCCCTAGAGACGTCAATACCCATGGACTCGAGCCAATCAGTAATTATATGCCCAAAAGGCATATAGATGTTGTCGCCGCTCGGTTCGCTATGGGATATGATAGACATATAGACACTCGACATAATATCAAAATCTAGACGTCGACGTAACCCATAAAGCATCAGACAGTGATATGGTCGAATTTCTGCCAACGGTTTAGAGGTGATAGGTAGAAGACATTGTGTGACAACTTTGAAAAGGATGTAGTCAGGAGCAGAGAGTCTAAGGGCTGCAAATGTAGGAAAGTCGTCATCTAACTCATCTAAACCATCCAGTCTCGGATGACCAAAGAAGTACTCATGGATTGAGTCAGAAGAGACATTAAGAGGATGAGGTACGGGTTCAGGCAAAACAGGATAGATGGAGAACACCGTCCCCGAACACAAACGACAACCTAAATACTCAAAGAAGGCAATTATGTTGAGATCAACGTTTTGCTTAGCCACTCTTGTTCTATAACTACCATCAGGAGTCCGATGAAGGTTGTTATAGAATTCAGATACTAGATCAAAGTTGATGTCCCTTTCTAGAAAAACCAAAGAATCGAGCTTGTAGTAGGCAATGGTTTCTAAAATAGAGGGACAAGATTCCTGCATGAACTTCTTATCAACAGATCGACAAGGGAGTAATTTGAAAGTCCTCTCCTTAAATGATTTTTCAAATTGTTGGTTGGGGAATCTCCCCGAACTAGCCGGTTGAGGTCGGGAGGTAGCAGGAGCTTTGGACTTGGATTTGGATTTCTCGGTTGGTTCCTTAGAGGTACCCTCACCACTAGTGGGTTTCTTCCTAACCATTTGGACAATGGGAAACAAAGAGAGAGCACCGGCCATGGGCAAACCACCAAACACAAACCACAGTCACCGTAAGAAACATGATAACGTGAACTGCCAAAGACAATAACAGTAGAGATTAGAGATCGAGAGATTACCTCGGTGCCATTTTGACCTTCGGCTTTTAGAAGACGATGGGTCGAGAATACGGGAGGAAGAAAGGGGCGTCGGGGCGTCGGTCGGCTAGGGTTGTGAGAAAGAAGAAGATCGGGAAGAGAGGAGGTCAGGAGGATTTAATGAGGGGTAGCGCACAGTGTAATCTGATCGGACGGCTGTCCGATCAGGATCGATTTTAACGCACACAAAAAGGGTCTGATCGGTCCCCTTGACCGATCAAGAAACCCTCTGATCGGTGCTCGGATCGATCAGGGGCCTTCCTGCGAACCATAGAGAGCTGATCGGTCCTTGGACCGATCAGAGATCGAACAGAGAGGTTGAAGAGGTTGAGACTCTCCTGATCGGTCCCTGGACCGATCAGATGTGAATCGTCGCGTGAGATCCTCCTGATCAGTCCCTGGACCGATCATTTGTGATTGTCGCGTGCCAGAACCTCCTGATCGGTCCCTGGACCGATCAGTGAGCCAACAGAAAGCACGAAGATATCTGGAGGACCCCTGATCGGACTGTGGACCGATCAGAGAGTCTCCTGATCGGTCGTGAGACCGATCAGTGTCTGATAATTCAGATTTCTGATATCTGAATTCGAGCAACTGATTTCGCAGTCGTTTCTCTCGAGAATTCTGAAAATTCAGAACTTCTCAAATTCAGAACACAGAACTTAAACATCTACGAACAAGAACATTTTCTAATTGCAAGCTCTGAAAGTCCTAACATTCTAGGTTTTTTTATTAAGTTACAAGTTAGTTTCAGACATTTCAGAGTTTCAAAACCTGAAATATCCAACCCTGTCATGTTTAGTTTCAAATTTGTCAAAATATATCCTAAATTACTATTCTTACATTATCAACTCATCTTATCATTAAAGATACCAATCCAAAGTATCAATCAACACATCAATCATGATTAGATAATTTCTAGACAAAAGTCCAACCAAGATTCCTTGGTTGGAATATATGAGTAAGATCTAGGAGTCAAATACACATGAATTATGTAATGACCTTCCCCATACTCAATTTATGTCTCTTCAACCTACTTATTCAAGGGATGCATAGTACATTTTGAATAAATTGGTTGTTCCTAGCATCTCACCCCATTTCTAGCAAACAAAAACAATTTGTTAAACCTTATCGTTTGTGTGAGATGTCCCCAAATTGCCCAAATCAGTTTCCCAATTACTCTTGTCATTTTAATAGTCCTTATTGATCATGGTGAAGTTCTAATGACCTAAGGAGCCAAACACATTCCCAACTCCCTCCTTAAATGACTAAATTCATTCTCCGGAAGGGGTTTTGTGAAGATATCGGCTAGGTTTGACTTTGACTCAACATATGTGAGCACAATGTCTCCCCTAGCTACGTGATCTCTTATGAAGTGATGACGCACTTCAATGTGTTTGGTCCTCGAATGATGGACTGGATTTTTAGTTAGGTTGATTGTGCTAATGTTGTCGCATAGCACTTGTACACCCTTATAAGAGAGTCCATAATCCTCTAGGGTGTGTATCATCCACAACAACTGTGATACACTCTCTCCCATGGCAATATATTCAGCCTCGGTCGTGGAGAGAGCAACACAATGTTGCTTCCGACTTGACCAACTAACTAAACATGAACCTAAAAATTGGCAACCTCCACTCGTACTTTTCCGATCCAATTTGCACCCAGCATAATCGGAGTCGGTATAACCTATCAAGTCAAATGATTCAGTACGAGGGTACCAAAGACCTACTCTAATTGTGCCTTTAAGGTATCTCAGAATTCTCTTAACTGCAATTAAGTGAGATTCCTTGGCACAGACTTGATACCTAGCGCACATGCCCACAGCAAAGAGTATGTCCGGTCGACTAGCTGTGAGATATAGAAGACTACCGATCATGCTTCTATATTGCGTTAGATCAACTGATTTTCCACTCTCATCATTGTCAAGACGAGTGCTCGTCGCCATAGGAGTGGATACTTCCTTAGAATCACTCATTTTGAATTTCTTAAGCATCTCTTGAGTGTATTTTGCTTGATGGACATAAATGCCATCTCTAGTTTGTTTGATTTCTAGTCCAAGGAAGAATGTCAATTCTCCCACAAGACTCATTTCAAACTCACTTTCCATGTGAGTGATAAATTCATTTAAATAGCCCTTGTTATTTGAGCCACAAATTATGTCATCGACATATACTTGGGCTACAAAAATATTTTCACCATCTCGACGAAGAAATAGTGTTGGGTCTATTTGACCCCTTACAAAACCCTTTTCTAATAGATAAGTCGACAACCTTTCGTACCAAGCTCGAGGTGCTTGTTTTAGCCCATAAAGAGCTTTCTTGAGCTTGAACACGTGGTTTGGAGCTTCGGTATTCACAAACCCCGGTGGTTGTTCAACGTAGACTTCTTCTTTAATGAAACCATTTAAGAAGGCCGATTTAACGTCCATTTGATAGAGCTTGAAACCTCTATGTGCAGCAAAAGCTAGCATTGAACGAATGGACTCCAATCGTGCCACAAGAGCATAGGTCTCATCATAATCGAGGCCTTCAACTTGACTATAGCCCTTGGCTACTAGTCTTGCCTTGTTTCTTACTACCTCTCCCTTTTGGTTTAACTTATTTTTGAAGACCCATTTAGTTCCAATAATGGTGGTCTTCTTAGGTCTAGGAACCAAGTCCCACACTTGGCTTCTTTCAAATTGACCTAACTCATCTTGCATAGCTATGACCCAATCAGGATCATGCAATGCCTCATCAACTAGTTTAGGTTCGATTTCTGAGATCAAAGCAACCTCATTCGACTCATTTCTGAAGAATGATCTAGTCCTAACCCCTTGTTAGATGTCTCCCACAATCTGGTCTTGTGGATGACTAGAGACTATCCTAGATTGCCTTGGAGTTGGCGGTGCCTCATGAGTGGTCTCACTCGGCACAGGCAAGAGATCAGATTGAGCCCTTTCTTGCCTTTGCTCATCATCTTCAGAGTCAACTTCGACTCTTCCAATGTTTTGATCATTCAAACTTAGATTTCTAAGTTCGAATTGAATTTCTCCTACATCCCTTGATTGATCATTTGATTTAGGGATTTCTTCAAATGCTACGTCTGAGGACTCTTCAATCAATTTAGTCCTCTCATTGTAGACTCGATAAGCTTTGCTGGTAAGAGAGTACCCGACCAGTATCCCTTGATCAGCCTTAGCCGTGAACTTCCCAAGATGGTCCTTGGTGTTTAAGATAAACACTTTACAACCAAATACCCTAAGATGTTTAATTGTAGGCGGTTTCCCAAACCAAAGTTCATGGGGAGTCTTTCCTAAAAACCTATGTATTAAAACTCGATTTTGCACATAGCAAGCTGTATTCACAGCTTCAGCCCATAAGTAGCTCGGTAGTGAGTACTCATGAAGCATGCTTCGTGCAGCCTCTTGTAGGACTCGGTTCTTTCTCTCCACAACCCCATTTTGCTGTGGGGTCCTTGGAGTAGAGAACTCATGCCTATATCCCTTTTCTTGACAAAACTCTAAAAACCTATGATTTTGAAATTCCCCACCATGATCACTTCTAATGGTTTTAATTGTTGTCGATTTTTCATTTTCAGTTCTTCTACAAAAGGAAATAAAAATATCTATAGTTTGGTCCTTATGTTTCAAGAAGAAAGTCCATGTGTATCTAGTAAAATCATCAACGATTACCAAACAATATCTACTTCCATTCAATGATATTACACTACTGCAATCAAATAGGTCCATGTGCAATAAATCTAAAGCAGTAGATGTACTTACATTGCTTTTACCTTTATGGACAGCTTTTGTTTGCTTACCCTTTTGACATGCATCACATAGTTTGGTCTTGTGGAACTTGATGCTTGGTAAGCCTCGCACTAATCCTTGGTTGGCCAACTTCCAGATGTTCTTCATGTTTACATGTGCCAATCTTCTATGCCATAACCAAGACTCTTCTTCTTTCGACATGAAACACTTAATCAAAGCATTAGTAGCACTTTTAAATGATACTTGATAAATATTGTCAACCCTTGTGCCTACTCGTATAGTGTCAAGTGTGTCAATGTGTTTAACCAAACATTGACTTGAATGAAATTCAATTGTGTAACCCGTAGCACACAATTGACTGACACTTAGGAGATTAAAAGTCATCCCTTGACTAGAA
The DNA here is from genome assembly GCF_018446385.1 of Zingiber officinale. NCBI lineage: Eukaryota > Viridiplantae > Streptophyta > Magnoliopsida > Zingiberales > Zingiberaceae > Zingiber > Zingiber officinale. Next base: position 75,664,874 of record NC_055992.1, read on the forward strand.
GGACATTCTTGATATGAAGACATTCGGATATATGAATGTCTCCAATTCCTACAACCTTAAGGCTACCATTATTACCAAAAGACACGTTACCTCTACTTTTGTTTTGAATGGTAGTAAACAGTGATTTGTTCCCAGTCATGTGCTTGGAGCATCCACTATCAACAAACCAAGTTGATAGATGCTCCCCCTCGACCAATGCCTACAATACACGAAAAATAGAGGTTTTAGGTACCCAAATCTTGGGACATAATGCTTCTACAACGAAAGACCTAGGAACCCATGCCTTGGTCATACCTTTCCTAGTTCCATGAACTCTAGAAACATGTGATCTACTATTTTGAGTTCTAGACATTAGAGAAATGAAACTCGACTCCTTGGGTTGATACCCTAACCCGGCTTTGTTGTAAACTGCCCTTTGGGCATTTAGAATCATGTCTAGAGTCTTAGAGCTAGTTGAGAATTTCTCAAGCATTTTCTTGAGTTTCTCAACCTCACCCTTTAAGGCCTTGTTCTCATCCTCAAGGACTTCTAGATGTAGGTCATCGACCTCATCTTCCCTAAGGGTCCTTAAGGTTTTTACTTCTTCTTTCAACAATTTATTTTCTGTTTTTGACTTTTTAAGCAATGTAGATAAGTGAGTGATAGTTTTATAACACTTTTCTATATGAGAAGAGGTTACCTCTTCATCATCCGAAGATGATGAAGCCGTGGTTGAAGCGCTTGAGTCATCACTCTCGGATTCTGACTCTTCCCTTGCCATGAGTGCCAATTGCCGAGTGCTCTTTTCCATCTTCTCTTCTTCCTCCGATGAGCTTGATGGGGACTCATCCCAAGTGGCCTTGAGAGCCTTCTTCTTCTTAGCTCTTTCCTCCTTCCTTTTGGCTCGTTCCTCCTTCCTCTTTAGTTTCGGACACTCGCTCCGAATGTGTCCTTTCTTGCTACACTCATAACATGTAACATTAGATTTATCAAAATTTTGATCATTAGTTTTACCTTTTCCTTTGTATCTTCGGCCTCTTCTCATAATCCTCCTTACGAAGTTCGCCATCTCGCTTGATGATGATCCACTTTCATCATCGGATTCGGAAGAAGAGGTGGATGAGGAAATCTCCTTTTCTTTCTTCTTTTCCTTCTTCCTTCTTCCATCCTTGCTCTTTGGTCCTGCAAATAAAGCAATACCCTTCTCTTTTTGACCTTTGTTAGCAAGCTCATGAAGTTCCATCTCACAGAAAAATTCATCTAGTTTAACAATGGAAAGATCCTTGGATACCTTGTAGGCATCTACCATGGATGACCACAAGGCATTCCTAGGAAAAGATTTAAGAGCGTACCTTACTAGGTCACGGTTTTCTACCCGTTCATCCACGGAGTGGAGACCATTGATGATCTCCTTGAATCTCCCATGAAGTTCACTCACCGTTTCATTGTCCTTCATGGTTAGATTTTGGAGCTGATTCAAGAATAGGTCCCTCTTGGCAATCCGAGAATCTCGAGTTCCCTCTTGGAGCTCGATGAGTTTGTTCCATAGGTCTCTTGCACTTGAGAACGGACCTACCTTGACGAGTTGGTCCTTGGCGATTCCACATTGCAAGGTGACCATAGCCTTGGCATCGGCTTGTGCTTTGCGGAGTTGTTCGGTAGACCACTTTGACGACTCGAGTTCCTTACCTTCTTCATCCTTTGGTGGTGTGAAACCTTCCTTGACTGAGAACCACATGGCTATGTCGGTTTTGAGGTAGTACTCCATGCGGCCCTTCCAATATTGAAAATCTGCTCCTTCGAAGTAAGGTGGACGGTTGGTGCTAAATCCCTCCTTCATGGCCATTGTTTTGCTCTTCGGGTTGTTAAGCCGAAATGAAGAGCACCAGGCTCTGATACCACTTGTTGGGACCTTAGATGGCTAGAGGGGGGTGAATAGCCTCTTTGAAAAATACTAAACACAAATTTCTTCAAGAACTTTGTTAGCACAGCGGAATTAGAAAACTAAAACAAGAAAGCACAGCACACTAACTCAGAGATTTACGAGGTTCGGGGATAACTTGCCCCTACTCCTCGGCGTGTCCGTAAGGTGGACGAATCCTCTTGATCTTTCGGTAGATCACACCCCGGAAGCTATCCGGCTAAAGGATTCTCCTTCTCGGTGGAGTAACCTCTCCACAAAGTCTTTAACAGCAGTAAGAAATTAAGCACAAGACTTACAGTAGTGGCTCAAGTGAAATGATCAAAGGAAGCTCACAGCCACAATCAGCGAAGAACAAGCACACTGCTTCAATCTTCCAGAGAGTTTTTCTCCGCAGTCACAAAAAGCATGATCACGAGAGCCTCTCCTCTCCACCTTCATATGCCTCTCTGCTCTGTAACGGATCTCTGCCAAACCTGCAGCAAATCCCTGCAAATCCCTGCAACCGTCCACGACGTCGCCAATCACGCTTCTTCCTTGTCTGATTGTCTCAGCTCCCACCAATGGCATCCTCGTTTCCACTGGTACCTCTGAGCTTGAACCTATCAGCACAAGTCAAGCTGATTTCGACCAAACGGCTGCCAGCAGATCGCAAACGAGACGTTGCTACCAAAACTGGTTTGTCCGCAGCGAGACACAGCAAAAGCTTTTTCGTCGCCTTCTACTAATGATCCTTAATTTGAATTCACCCAACATCAAGTAATCTGTAACCTGTAACTTCGAGAAAGCTTGCAGCAGATGGTTAGAAACGAAATAGGTAAAAGCAATTGCGAATCAGAAACAATAAGAGAAAGCGCATGCAAAACAAGCCATACTGTGGATCGGTCAGCAGACCGATCCACGCTTCTATTTATCGTCACTGATCGGTCTGGTGACCGATCAGGTGCTTGTCTGATCGGTCCCAAGACCGATCCACCCCTTCACGTGAATCTGGCAACGAAGCCTGATCGGTCTGCGGACCGATCAGGACTCAGCTGGATCGGTCCGTAAGACCGATCAGTATCCACTCAGCGCTACTGAGGATCATCTGATCGGTCCCCGGACCGATCAGTATCCACTCAGTGTGCTACTGAGTGTTATCTGATCGGTCCCCGGACCGATCAGTATACACTCAGTGTGCTACTGAGTTTTGCCTGATCGGTCCCCGGACCGATCAGTATACACTCAGTGTGCTACTGAGTGTTGCCTGATCGGTCTGCAGACCGATCCAAAGCTGTGAGTCTCGAGTCAAGCTTCCAAGCTTGCTGCCCTCACCCCTGACGGTCCAGAGAGCGTGCTACCGAACCCTCTCCGACCATACATGCCAAGCTTCCACACTTGGACTTCCCAATTGCCTGGTTTCACTCACCAGGACTTTCCAATTGTCTGGCTTCACTCACCAGGACTTTCCAACTGCCTAACATCCCAGTTAGGACTTTCCCACTGTCTGGCTTCACTCACCAGGACTTTCCAACTGCCTAACATCCCAGTTAGGACTTTTCCACTGCCTGGCTTCACTCACCAGGACTTTCCCGTGCCAAGCTCCTCGCTTGGACTTTTCCCAATCAGGTCAATCAGGTTAACCAAGTCAACCTTGATTAGTAATTAATCTGAGTTAATTTAATATCTGATTCAAACTTAAATCAGTGTCAACATCAAAACAACATCCAGGTCAGACTGTATCAACAGTATCAACACGAACAAGAGATAGAGAGGAAACCTTAGAGTGTGCTAGCACCCCAAGGAGTCTTGGCCAGGATGAGAGGGAGAGCAAGAAGGAAGAGAGGAGGAAGAAGATGATGCCTTGAATGAAAATCAATATAATTCATTCCATCACTAAAAGTGGTCGGCCACTTCAATGAGGTTTGTAACCTCCATGGAATCTCAAGAGTTAAGACTCTTGGTTTTCCTCATGAGGTGGCATACCATGAAGTTGCTTTGATGATTTGGCACATCATCATTGGCCGACCCTATGCCAAGTCACAATGACATGGCATTTGGTCAAGTCAAGATCAAGTCAAACTTGACCCTTCATCTTCCTTCTCAAGTCAAGTCAAACTTAACTTAAATTCTCCCATGGTTGATCAAATCTAACCATTGATTCAAGCTAATTTGATTTAATGAATCTCTATTCATTAAACTATATTGATTTAATGAGTCATAATCTAAATTAGACTCATTGGACACATGAATCAAATTGAGCCCGACTCAACTAGTTTAATTTGGATTACTCTTGATCCAATTTGGTTCATCATATGAACATAATCCTCTTGGTTCATCATATGAACCTATTCTCCATCTAATTGCCCTTTGTGTGTGACCCTATAGGTTCTTATAACGTTGGCAATGTTTCTAAACCCATTTAGAAACATAAGTAATGAGCGGTATCTAGCAACACATCATTATTACCCAAGTTACAAGAATGTTAAGATCCAACATCACCTTTGTGACTACTAATTGTGACTCTCATAATATATGACAATGTCCTTCTATCATTGACATCTAGATTGATCAAATTGAGGCATAGACCGTGTCATCCTCTAATCAATCTAAATCTTGAACTCCAAGTAAACTCACTATAATCAAATGAGCTCAATATCTCATATTGACGCATTTGGGCATGGCCATGCACTTAGTGATCTCACTCTATCAAGAATAATGATGTCACTTCCATCATATAGGAGGGATAGATCTCATCTACATCACTCACATCCCTCCGCATAATTTGTTACATACCCAGTAATCGCCTTTATAGTCCACCCAGTTACTGGTGACGTTTGATGAAGCCAAAGTATGCAACTCTTTATGTAGGGAACCATGGTGACTTCAGGTCCAAGAACTAATAGTCATACTAATAGTCACATGAGAAAGTATAAGACACTCATATAACGATCCATGATACTTTCTCATGGCGGGTCATTCAGCATACATTCTCCAATGCATACTCATGTGTCAACTTGATATCTCTATATCCATGACTTGTGAGATCAAGTCATCGAGTTGACTTACATGCTAGTCTCGTCGCATTAACATTGTCCCTGAATGTTAATACTTGACTAGGAATGATTAAGAGTAGTGTTCTCTATATCATCTCACTATCGATTCAACCAATCGATTGATATAGATAAGAACCTTCTACTCAAGGACGCTATTATACTTAGTTATTTGGCACGAATACAAGTAAGTATAATAACCATAAAGAAAATGTCTTTATAAATATATAGGAATATGATACATCGAGTCCATATAACAATCATCATATGATTGGCTCTAGGGCTCTAACTAACAAGAAAGGCATGAGGTCGCCTCCAACATTATTGAAGGCACCTCCAGCAGCTCTGCAACTCTCCATTTGCTCTTCCGTTACTCCGATCGTCTGGGTGATTTCGTCCATCTAGAATTGGGCTCACCCGGACCCATCTTCCAGTCTTTTCCTCGAGCAGCTTTCTCCTTGGTTCTCATCCCTCGGACTGTCGTGCGTGTTCTTCTCTTCTACCGATATACTCTTCCACAGCACCTCGTTCCTCTAATTCACCGAGCCTATGGACTCCCTTCCCATGTCATCCTTCTCTCTAGCTGCGTCTTCTGCTTGACTTCTTGTGTTCCTAAGCTCCTGTACACTTAGATACAAGATCAAATACACATGACCTAACTTAACTTGGTTGACAACATCAAAACTATCACATGGTACTTACAATACCAACCCAGTTGCTACTAGCTAGGTGAAGGATAGAGTCATATACCCTTATTGGCTTGGCTAGTAAGGACTGATTTACTCATGTTGGTTTAGTCAGTAGAGGATCTATTTACTCGTGTTGGTTTGATCAGTAGAGGGTTGACTTACTCTTTTTTATGGATATCCTAGTCCTTGGATTTCTCGTGTATAGTTAGATGACCTAGAATGCATATTTGAGTACATAACTTGTATAGATCTAGGAAGGACCAAATTAATTAGCTGTATACCACTGTTGGCTAGACCAATAAAGGATCAGTGTATTCTTTCATGGGGGTATTTGACCATAAATTATATGTACTTGATTGAATAATGTAGAAGGTATATTCAGATAAATGACCCCCACTAAGGTGAAAAAGTGTAGAGATAGTTGCTTAATACTTACGGGATTAGACTGTTACTTGGTGGAAAATGTAGAGGATGATTTTCGGGGAAAGGAAGCATCTCTTGTTGATTTTGAGATGCTCTAGAGAGATAGTAGTTCTCTACCTCCTTTTGTATAGCTCATTATTAGGAGTTCTTGAATCCTAAGGGGAAGTATAAAAGGTTTATAAGGCGATGGTCAATCGAATCACCTAACGCTATTCCGTGGGAGATCCTGACTCATTGACCGATTGTATATGGTTGGATAACCTTGATGGCATATAGGGATATATGATCCGCAATGACGCGGAGAATATGGTGTTAGCTACTTAATACCTGTGAAATTCAATCGTTACAGAGTGAAAGCTGGTGCAATATAATCTTCGAGGAGCATAGCATCGATTGACAGTTATTCCGACCAGCTATTTAGTGACAGTTCTCCTCTACTATTGTTTGTATTGCTCGTTGCTAGAGGTTCTTGAACCTTAGGTAAGAGCAACTATTTAGTTGACTCAACTAACATTATCTCCATTAAGTAGCTCAAGACCTTGATCACATGATCATTTACTAAAAGTCTTAAAGTCTATATATAGATAAGAGTGTTCGACCATTGCTGACCCTTGTTGGAGGATATTTATAGGTACGATTGTGAGAGTTATGGTGACACCCTTTTAATGGGTGTCAAGAGGATTAGCGATCCTTTGGATTTTAGATTGTCATTTCTTTATTATGGATATTTGAGTACTTAAGATGGTGAGATTTGACATACTTTTTTTTGGACTTATATTGGTGGGGTTCTTATTGTGCGATACTTAATGACTGGGTAAGGGTAGTAACCATGCAACTCCAGGACAAATCATATTTGGAATTCGTCGAGACTAATGACGATGAAATATTCTATTTCGCCAATATAGGCCAAACAATTACTATTTATGTTGGAGGACATTTTTGATAAGATTAGGAGAGTTTTTATACTCATATCGTATGGATTGATAGTATCTCTACCATTTGGAAAGTTATTGATCATCGATCAGAAAGTCAAGGGATGTCCCCTAGACTTCGGTAGTCATACACTTTTGGTAGGATGGTGATATAATTCTATATTTTAATAGTACCACATGAAGAGAGCGAATCACTGGGAAGTTAGATTTGTGAGCATATGACAAGTTTATCTCACTAAAAATATATGTTGCAACAGACTTAACCATAGGATATAATCCCTTTAATTGGTATAGCATAGAGATGTAATGTCGATTTGTGGAGTATATCTTTAAATTTGTTGGCAGTACGTGTTGAAGGCTGGATGTCTTCCTTTTACCTTATAATTGCTCGGGAAGCTATTAGGTTTGATTGATATTGAGGATGTTTTGGGATTGGTATATATTATGAGATCTGATGTTGAGATATGTTATTTTCTAATAATCTATTAGTGGATATTTGACTTAATGATCTATTATTTGGTAGTTATTATTGATAGTGACATGAGGAGTATCACATATATGATATTTATAGATTTAGTGATTTATAGTTGGTGATAGGATCATAAACTCATTGTCAGTGATCTTACGGTTGAGTGTGTCGGTGTACAGACATTATGAGTATTTGGTAATGCCATTTGGGTTTACCATGCTCTGGCTATTTTCAAGGATTTGATGAACCTGATACTCTTGGAGTATTTGGATTAGTTGTTATTACCTTCATTGACGATACGTTGATGTATATTTCCGATCAGAGATGAATCACGCACAACATCTTCGTATAGTTCTAGAGATGCTTTGCCGAGAATATCTCTATACAAAGTTCAGTGAATTCGTATTCTAGCCATTATTTACAGGATTTCTGTGACACATCCTCTCCAACAGAGGTATATCAGTGGACCCACAGAAGATAAAGGTGTTGGTGCAGTCAACACTAATGGTCAAACTTGAGTCTTGATGAATGACAAATTGGTTAAAGTTAGATATGTTGCTATTTAACTTTGCTACCGAGTGTATAGGGTTGACTAACCCCAGTCAGGATGTTCAATTCCCGATAGGTTGAAGTATAGAGGTGGGATTATGGCAAGTGTCGGGATGTGCGATTCCCAATAGGTGAAGATTGGATGTGTGATTTCGATAAGTTGGGATGTGCGATTCCTGAGTGAAAAAGACTGGATGTGTGATTTCGACAGGTCTAGATGCCTGATTGGGTGAAGACCGGATGTGTGATTTCTGTAAATCGGGATGTTCGATTCTCGAAGTCCCGATGTGTGATTCCGAAAGGTAACTCTACACCTGGTAACTAGAGGTAAATCATTGGAGGAGACTGACTAAGTGAGGACGTATCCATGTTCGAAGGGATAGTAGGCGTCAGTCCAATTTAAATCCATTTTGGAAACCTAAATTGAGACCTTGACTAGATCATAGTCTCAGGAAGACAGGATTTAATTACTACTCCTTATTATTATTGTGTTAACTTTGTCTTGCAGGTTATTATTTGGTTTATTAGACTAACACGTTTTGCAGGGCAAGAGGAGCGCAAAAGGCCTCAGGTGAACAGTACTTGAGGCGCCTTCTAAGCTATGGAAGGCGTCTTCTGTACTATTCATGGAAGGTGCTTTTAGTATCATGGAAGGTGCCTTCTAATGAATAAAATTCAAAATTTGTCTTCGATAAGAGCCGGATTGATCAGGATCAAATTTGGGAAATTGAAGGCACCTTCAAGGCTATGAAAGGCGCCTTCCACCCTCTATAAAAGAGCATTCAACCTCTTCATTCAAAAACAACTTCTACACGAGCTCCTACACTCCTGATTTGGTTTCCAACTACTCCGACTTCCTGTTGCTGCCATACTATGACTTTACTATGCTCGAATACCATCGAAAAGTCGTCCAAACACCGAACTCAAGCAAACCGTACACGAAAGTGTTTGGTAACATAATTTAATTTTTGTTTTTAATTTCTACAAATGAAAAGTGTAGTCTGTTACACTTTTTGATTCTTTTGTACTCGATCCCCTCTTCCGGCGGTTTCGAAAGAGACTTTTAGTGAATTATCCATCAATAGGTCCACGAGACTTGGGTCTTGGAGTAGGAGTTGTCAAAGTCTCTGAATCAAGTAAAATCACTTGTGTTCGTGTCTTTTACTTGCTTTTACTTTTCTATTTTTTGTTTGTATTTCCACTGCACACTTTGTTTTCAAAATTGAAAAGTAAGTTTTTGAAAACCACGTGATTCACTCCCCCTCCCCTCTCTTACATGCATCTCGATCCAACAAAAGGCTATTACCAGTTAGGAGCAACCGAAGTCTATACAGGAGATTCACAATTTCTGGATTAGCTGGATGTTATCGGGGACTGGTTGATGGTTTTTCAAGGATTACTATGCAGTTGACTTGACTGACTGAGGAGGTATGAAATTTTCCTAGACAAAAGGTTTGCAAGACCATCTTTTGGAAGATGAAGCAAAAGTTGATAATAGCACCCGTCTTAGTTTGACCTTCTAGTGTAGATGGATTTGTACCTTACACAGAGGTATCATAATACTAGCGGTTAGGTGCAGTTCTAATATAGCATGAGTGGGTAGTATTATATGCTTCTCGATAGCTGGAAGTAGAGGTGTGCAAAAGTTTGGTTAAACCGAATTAACAGACCGAACCGACCGAAGTTAAAAGTTTGGTTTGGTTAATTTAGAAATTTGGTATTTTTTAGAAATATCGGTTTAATCGGTTCGGTTTCGATTTTGAAAATCAAAATTTGGTTAAACTGATTAAATCAATTGAACTAATATTTTGAGTTGAACCAAACCAAACCAGAATTAAATCAAACCAAATCAAACCAAACTAGAACTAAATCGAACTGATATTATGAGTTGAACCGAACTAAATCGGAACCAAACCTAATCAAACCAAACCAAATCGAAATTAAACCAAGCTAAACAAAATCAAAAAATTCGATTATTTCAGTCGAAAATCGTAACTTATGTTTTATCGGTTCAAGCGGTTTAGTTTTTTTTGAAAAGTTTGGTTGGTTCAATTGATTCGAAAAAAGTTTAGTCAATTCAATTTTTGGTTTAATTGATTCATTTGGTTCGGTTTAAACCGATTGCTCACCCCTAGCTGGAAGATCATGAGAAAAATTATCCAGTTCATGATTTGGAGTTAGCAGTTATCATTTCTGCGGTGGAAATTTTAGAGACATTATTTGTTTGGGATTACTTTTGAGATCTTCATAGATCATATAAGCCTTAAGTACTTGTTCACTCAGAAGGAGTTGAACCTCAAACAGAGAAGATGGATGGTATTTTTGAAAAAAATTATGACTGCACCATTAGCTATCATCTAGAGAAAGCTAATGTGGTGGTTGATGCTTTGAGTAGGGAATCCAGAGGAGTTTTGGTTTGTCATCGAGTTATGATTATAGGATTGGTGCAAATTGTCTAAATTAAGATTAGTAGAGCAGAGACACACAGAGCAAGGGATATTGGTATCCATAGTTGCTCAGTCACCTAAAATTGAGCAAATTAAGGGGGCTCAAGCTAGTGATTACATCTGCGATTTTTATGTAGGAGAGTAGTCTCAGGACAGCAAGCAGAAATCTCGTGTGATGAGAATAAGATTCTTTATTACCATGGGAGATTGTGTGTTCCTAGGTCACATCCCGTCTAGGAGGATTTACTCCAGGAAGCACATTGATCTGGATTTACAATACATTCGGATGGTACCCAATGTATAGAGATTTGAAGTGTTCGTGTTGGAGGAACAGCATGAAGAAAGACATCGTAGGCTTTGTAGCTTGATGTCTGGTATGTCAGCAAGAAAAGGATGAACATCAGAGACCAGTCGGATGGTTTCAGTAGATACATATATCGGAATAGAAATGGGAGCATGTCACAATGGACTTTCTTGTCAAGCTATCTAGGACACGGAGAGGACATGATGCTTTTTGGATAATCGATGATCGGTTAACCAAATCTACCCATATTCTACCAATCCATAGAACAGACTCATTGGATCGCTTAGCATATCAAATAGAGATCTGCGATTTACTTCACGGTTCTAACAGTGTATATAACAGGGTATAGTTATGGAGCTCCGTTTTAGTACAGCTTCCCACCCTCAGATAGATGGACAGTATGAGCGCACTATACAGACGTTAAAGGATCTACTGATAATGTGCGTTATGGATTATGGAGATAGTTAGTTTATCCACAGTTGGTTAGACAACAATGTGGGAGTAGCAAAAGCACAGTAAGCTCATAACACACAAAGTCATCACTATCTACTTGGAAGTGGATCATCAGGTAGTTTTATAAGGGAACTTTAAATACCTCATGGTTGGAAATTTATTCACGGTAGTAGGATAGACTAGTATATGGGTGTGCTAGTTGGTTGTTACCCTATATGAGAATCCTTAAGTTTGAGTAGTAAATTTAGGAATTAAATTTTTATTAGTAGGGGAGAATGTAAGATATGATAATTAATTAATAAGTATTATTAGAGAAATAATTTTATTATATATTTTTTAGGTTTTTTTTTTAAAAATAGGATTTAGGAAAAATCCTTTTGAACACCCATTTAGGGGTGCACTGGTTGGTTGGTTATTTCTTATTCATTTCAGATTCATTTCTTTCTCTCTTCCTCGATTTCCCCTCTTCCCCAATCTCGCTCTACCCTCACCCACTTGCCCAAGCACCACGCTACCTTAATCGTCGATCACCCTAGCACCGACGCCCCCTTCCCGTGAGGCTAGGTCACCGTTGCCCGATTCCTCGATCTGCCGGTGCCAAGAGCCACTCGAGCGCCACCCAAGTGTCGTCATTGATCCATTTCTCCATCTCCCTCTCCTCTTGTGTCCATCGCTGGATTCCTCTCCGGCCAAGAACTGATCATCTTCCCTTCAGCCGACCGTCGCTGGTCCGCCGTCTACGTCGTGCCCTAGCCAGCTACGCCACCGTCGATCGCCCTCATTTCACCACGTTGCTCATGCTTGTGGGTCATAAGAAGTAGCTACTGATGTGGACCCCATCATCAGGCCAATCGAGGCCACTGCTGGCTGACGGAACACAGTCGTGACCTCTACTAGCCGTCGCCATTTTCAGTTGTGCCGAGCATTGTCCGGGCACCACTGATCCGACGAGATCAAGGGATCAAATAAGAGTAGATTTTCTAGTTTAAGAAGTTATTTGATCATTAAATAAATGTGGAGTGATTAGCTTATTAGATGAGTAATAAGGTTAATGATTTGATAATTTGTTTGATACAGATTTGATTGGATTAGGGATTTCTGTGATCGGCAGTGGGATGTTGGTGTTCATTTGATCGGCTAGCCATCTCTTCTCGCACTGAGACCCTTCAGCCGTGGCCATCGCCTCCAGCACTCAGCCATCAGAGAGTTTGGTGGCTGGTTGATTGATTTGGGTAATGATTTTCATTTGTTAAATTTAATCCAGTGATGATAGATAGAAGCTTTGATCAATAGGTAATGGATTAATGAACTAATGATTAGTTGATCTAGTACATGGATTAAGCGATTGGATGATTGTTGAGTTGAGCTGATTGAATTTGGTTAATTGATAGATTGGATGGTTAGTTCATGCTTGATTAGGATGATAGCATGATCATTAATCAATTAATTAACATATTTGGATTTCATTAGTAAATCATGTAATTGGGGAGTTGATAAAATGGATTGTATTAGTTGAGATTAGTCTTGGGTTGTAACAATTGGAGCTCAGTTGACCACTTTGGATTGATTCAATTTGGGTTTCCTTAATCAGAAAGGGAATAGGTTTATTTATTTAATCCTAATATTTAGTTTAGCTAAATGATACTTGTTAGAGTACCTAAATTGTATATGTGTATTTGCAGGAATTTTTTCTCCAAATGGGGAGCGCAATCAAGGGATGTTGGGCTTCTGGGCCGCTTGCTACAAGCGCTTCCCGATTTACCTTGGTGGCAGGTGGAAAAATTCCGTGGGGCCGGGCTGATCACCCCAGGGTTAATTATTTTTTTTAAAAAAAGAAATGTAGATGTGTGTGCAGAACTCTGATTACAGGACGATTGTTTCGACGAGAGGATCATTTAGCACGGACTATAGATAATGGCGGGTACTTTTTCCTTGGCCGTTGTAGTTCTTTGAACTTAGTGTCTGATTCTTAATTGATGGATTAGGTTATTTTATGTTGACTCCACTCATATTTATCTACGCTTAATACTTATCCGCCTAGACTTTGAGATGATCGATTCGCTATCTATATAGTTTCTTGTTGACATCCATGATATTTAGTAAATACTAGATTTATTGTTTATTAGCATTGTTTACTGTATATACATGTACTCTATTGAGCATGCTGGATTTATTATAGTATAGTTAACAACTATATATATATATGTGATTATGACTATTTGTATCTTGCTCATCATATCATTACATACATGCCGATGACTATATCTCCCTTGTGGTTGAAAGAGTCGTTGGTCATAGTCGCACACTTAGTCACTTATAGATAGTGGTAGCTGGAGTACGTGTCGTTTGTCCTGTCGTGCCCACTCGGCCACTTATAGGTAGTGGTAGCTGGAGTTGCGAGCAGCAGGGACCTGTTGCTATGTAGCTATTCAACTACTATACAAAATGTCTACTCGGTCACTCGAGAGTAGTGGCAGCTGGAATGTCGTACAATTGTCATTGTCCCAGCTTCTCGATCATACAGGAGTTATGGTAGCTGAGAGTGTTAGAGTGTATACTAAAAGCCTAGCCTTTTATAAACATTTTATTTTGAAATAAAGAATCACATTGGTCAAATGTCTATATTTATATGCTAAGTGTAGTTGTTCAATTAATTTATATTGTAGATAACATGGTGTGTGGTGTCATACACAGAAGATCATGTTATCAATTCCTTATAAATTATAAACAGTAGCTCACGACTAAAATGGAAAGGAACAAACCATTGCAATAGTCATAGTGTAATTTGATATTAGTTTATCTTAACTATAAAATTACACTAGTATACTCTGAGTGTATTAAGCAGGACCATTAAAGGTAAGTTCTTTTTATACTGACTGAATAAAAGAACAAGACTTTGTTATTATAGAAGTGTATGCTCTTAATCCTAATATAATAACAAACACATATATCTAGTATTTATTTCTTTGATTTATCAATGGGTGAGATTTAGTTCGATAAATCAAGAGGCCCAATAAGTTAGGAAATGATATTATTTATAGTGTGTGTTGTTGATTATAGAAGGAAACTGTGTCCTAGTAATCTAGGTTGATGATGTCCCCAAGAAGAGCTCATAAGGATTATCATGTAAACCCTGCAGGTGGACTTAGTCCGACATGATAATGAAGTTGAGTGGTACTACTCTTGGAGCTAGATATTAATTAAGTGAGTTGTCAGTAACTCATTTAATTAGTGGGCATTCTATATCTTAAACACAGGGAGACTAACACACTCATAATAAAGAAGGAGCCCAAAATGTAATGTAGGACTGGTGCAGTAGTTCAATAATAATTCTTTAGTTGTATGAATTATTATTGATGAAATTAAGTTGGGTGTTCGGGGCGAACACGGGAAGCTTAATTTCATTGGAAGACCAAAACTAATTCCTCCTCTCGGTCCCTATCGTAGCCTCTTATATATAGAGAATTATATCCACCAAATACCCACTTCTTACCCACCCTTAGGTGGCTGGCCAAGCAAGCTTGGAACCTAAGCTTGGGCCGGCCAAGCCAAAGGGTTGAGCCATTGAGGTGTGGCTGGCCCTAGCTTGAGTCCAAGCTTAGGTGGCCGACCACATATAAAATAAAAGGGATTTTATTTTTTTTAAATTTTCTTATGTGGATATCATGGTTTTAAAAGAGAGTTTAAAATTTAAATCTTTCCTTTTATAGCTTTCTACAAAAGATTAAGTGAAAGGTTTGATATCTTTCCTTATTTGTAGTTTAAAGGAAGATTTTAATTTTTTTATAAAACTTTCCTTTTTTGTAACTAACCTCATGATTTAAAAGAGAGTTTTAAAATTAAATCTTTCCTTTTATAGTTTCTACAAAAGATTAAGAAAAGATTTGATATCTTTCCTTATTTGTAAATTGAGAGAAAATTTTAATTTTAAAGATAACTTTTCTTTTTGGAAATCATCCACATATTTTAATAGAGCGATTTTAATTTATAAAATTTTCTTTTATAACCAACCATGAAGGAAAAATTAATAGAGAAATTTTTATTTTAAAAATTTCCAGAAACAAATAAGGAAGTTTTAATTTTGTGTTTAAAACTTTCTTTACTTGGATGATTAAGAGGTGGCCGACCACATTAAGTTTGAAAGGGAAATTTTTTTAAACTTTCCTTTCATTGGCTAAGAGAATAAGGAAGTTTTTATAAAATTTTCCTTATTTGCCAAGACCAAGGAATATAAAAGAGATGGTAGAGGTGCCTCACCTCATAACTTGGGTTCTAGTTTTCCTCTCTTCTATTTCTTTGGTTGGTGGCCGACCCTTCTCATCTTCTTCCACTCCTTCTTTTCTTCTTCATTGGTGGCCGGCGGCATCAACTCTCAAGGAGCTTGTTGGTGGCCGGATTTTGCTTGGAGAAGGAGAGAAAGGAGGTTTTGTTTCTAGCATCCCTTGGAGCTTGGTGGTGTGGCCGAACCTCATCTATTCTTGGAATTCTTGTGGTGGCCGAAACTCACAAGTAGAAGAAGGAAGCTTGGGTGGTTCTCGTCTCGGTAGATCGTCGCCCACACGACGTCCGAGATAAGAAGAGGAATACGGTAGAAGATCAAGAGGTTGTTGCTTACAAAGAAAGGTATAACTAGTAATTGTTTTCCGCATCATACTAGTTTTCTTTGTATAGTTTTTGAAATACCAAACACAAGAGACATATGATTCTAGGTTTCGAATTTGTGATTCGAGTTTATGTTTTTTGTTTTTCGGATTTTTGATTCGATTGTTCTATTTGGTTAAACCTAAGGTTATATAAGGAAATTAAATATTAGATTTCTTTAAAAGGCTTTGTCTAGGCGGTGGTGGATGATCTCATACCCAAGAAGACCTAGTGCCTCGCCATGCAGTCCTGAAAGCTAATTTTAGAAATTAATATTTAATTGAATTTGTAACATAGGTTGATTTGGATCAATAATGTTAAGTATCGTTTGCGATCCAAGTCTAAACCACTAAGAACAGATAAGTTAAATTTGGAATCAATAATGTTAAGTTTCGTTTGCGATTCCTAATTTAATTTCTAAAGAACATAATAGGTTGTAAGGAAAGGTTCGACACTTGTACAAAATTTTTATACAGTGGAACCGGTACGATATTCCTAGGATCAACCAACATAGAGGTGGGCGTGAGTGATAATGTCGCGATACATATGCATATGTTGTGCTTGCATATAATGCTAATTTACTACATTCATATGCCTGTGATATGTTTATATATGATTAAGATATATCTATTGTATGCACTCAACATTGGCTTGCTTATTAGTAGTTGTATAGGTCTTGTATGATGTTCTATTAGATATGAACAGTATTGGTGTAGATCCACTCGCGATTGCTTTTACAATGTGCTTGGCACATCGTTTTAAGTATGGACACTTATTATGACTTTATTATTATACTTGTTATTTCCCATGAGACTATATCTTTGATCTCCATGTTTTATTTGATCATGCACTATCTTATCTATTACCCGTTGAGTCACCCGGACTTATCACCTGTTATACTAGTTTTTCTTTCGTTAGGGAATAGGTAGATGATTTATGTAGCCGATCATGTCCGTCAGTCCCAAGTCAGATCAAGTGCTTCTTTCGTTATTGTTTTTACTCACATTGTTGGTTTTAAGTTTTGGTTATGTATTGAATAACTTGTATATGGATTTATTTTCGACTTGTGATGTTCTTTTATTTGGTTATGTACTTGTTGAGGTAAGTTGTACCGGTACACAGTATAGTTAGTTATATCTTGTGGTTGTGTTTTGTACCAACCATGTAGGCTATGTTTATTATTGTTTTCCGCTGTGTGTTTGGTTCTAGTTGTGTGGGATATTTATATTATACTTGTACAACTTTGTAGCTATGTATCTAAGTTTCGTATATCGTCATAAAGGGGAAGATGTTATCCGTTTACTGGGTAGATACTCCTCTAGGTCGTGACATTCATCATGGTTAAATAGATATCTAATTAGGTTAGTCTCAAGATAAGGTTTTCCCATCACTTTGGCAATTAGTTTTCTTAATTTATTACTTTAATTTCATAACAATTTTCTCATTTCGATTCATCTAGATATCCTCTTGATACATAAACTGGTACTCAATAATATGGTTCTAAAGGATAATATTTTTACTATTTGATGATGATTATGTATTTTGATTAGTACATATCAAATTTTTTTTGTCATTGTCCAAGACTATTTTAGTTTATATTAGTTTTATTTATAATTTGGTTAATCTAAATTTTTATTTTATTTCCTTTTTTATTTTGTTGTTACCCTCCCTCCAATAATATTTGCAAATCACTTAGAGTACAAGTGGAACAATGAGATGTCATTTACAACTACAGTCGAGATTACTCTATTCATACAATTTAAATTTATAAAATAATTCATATAATTTAACGGTGGATAGATATCTA